>NC_051317.1:46812098-46987098 GCF_015220235.1 Choloepus didactylus
CAGTATTTGTGTAGTACTAGTATGGTATTCCTATTAAATAAAGTCCATGGTATGCAACAGGTAGTTTTTCCCATATACCACTCCATTCTTAACACTTTGTACAAATGTCATACCTTTGAAGTAGATCATGCAAAACTTATTTATTTGTAGTGCTAATCTGTGAGATACATGACTTTAAACCACCTCTTACAATCATGTTTGCCTTCAAAGCAACACTGATACTTATAATCCCATTAACAACTATCATGACTGCTGTTCATTCCCGTACTTTTAAGTTCAACCTTGTTAGCAAGTCTGTACATATTAGGCAATCACTCCACCTTCTCTAGCTTCTGTCTGTCTTTAGATCCCTTATATTCTACATTTTAAGACTCATTTTACATAATCTAGGGGGTCCATATAAGTGATATCATACAATATCTCTCCATTTGTGCCTGAATTATTTCACTCAGTGTTATGTCCTCAAGATTCATCCATGTTGTCACATGCTTCAGGACCTCATTCCTTCTTACTGCTGCATAATATTCCATTGTATGTATATATCACATTTTTTTATCCACTCCTCTGTTGAAGGACACTTAGATTATTTTCATCTTTTAGCAATTGTGAATAATGTCACTTTGAACATCAGTGTACAAATATCTGTTCATGTCACTGCTTTCAGATCTTCTGGGTATATACTGAGTAGTGGAATTGCCAGATCATAGGGCAACTTGATATTTATTATTCTGAGGAACCACCAAGCTGACTTCCACAATGGCTGTACCATTATATATTCCCAGCAGGAGTGAATAACTGTTCAAATTTCTCAACACTCACTCCAGCATTTGTAGTCTCCTGTTTCATTAATGGCAACCATTCCTATCAGTGTGAGATGATATATCATTGTGGTTTTGATTTGCATTTCCCTAATATCTCATGAAGATGAACATTTCTACATGTGCTTTTAAGCCGTTTGTATTCCCTCTTTGGAAAAATGTCTTTTCATATCTTTTTCCCATTTTGTAGTTGGGCTGTTTGTACTTCTGTCATTGAGCTATAAAATTTCTTTATATATGTTGGGTATCAGTCCCTTATAAGACACAGGGTTTCTAAATATTTTCTAACTTTGAATTGACTGCCTCTTCACCATTTTGACAAAGTCCTTTGAGGCATGGAAGCTTTTGATTTTGAGGAGATCCCATTTATCTATTTTCTCTTTCATTGTTTGTTCTTTGGGTATAAGGTCTAAGGAGCTACCTCTTAATACTTAGTCTTGAAAATGTCTCCCTATATAATCTTCTAGCAGTTGCATGGTATTGGCTCTTATATTCAGGTCTTTTATCCACTTTGAGTTAATTTTTGTATAGAGTGTGAGGTAGGGCTCATCTTTCATTCTTTTAGATATGGATATTCAGATCTACCAGCCTCATTTGTTGAAGAAACTATTCTGCCCCAGTTCAGTATATTTGGAGGCCTTGTCAAAAACCAATTGACCATAGATTTAGGGGTCAATTTCTGAACTGCCAATTAAACTCCATTGATCAGTATGTCTATCTTTGTGCTGGTGTCATGCTATTTTGACAACTGTGGCTTTATAATAATCTTTAAAGTCAGGAAGTGTAAGTCCTCCCACTTCATTCATCATTTTTAGGATATTTTTAGCAATTTGAGGATGCTTTCCCTTCCAAAATATTTAATAACTAGCTTTTCCATGTCTGCAAAGTAGGTTGTTTGAATTTTGATTGGAATTCCATTGAATCTGTAGATCAATCTGGGGATAATTAACATCTTAATGATGTATAGCATTTCTATCCATGAACAGAATGTCTTCCCACATATTTAGATCTTTGATTTCTTTTAGCAAAGTTGTGTAGTTTTCTGTGTAGAGTTCTTTTGTGTCCTTGATCAAGTTTATTCCTAGATACTTGATTCTTTTAGTTGTCATTGTGAATGGAATTTTTTTCTTGATTGACATTTCTGTTAGATTACTATTAGTGTATGGAAACATTACTGATCTTCATGCAATAGCATTGTATCCTATCACTTTGCTGAATTTGTTTATTAGCTCATGTAGTTCTGTCATTTTTTCCTCAGGATTTTCCAAATATAGTATCATGCCATCTGCAAATAATGAGAGTTTTACTTCTTCCTTTCCAATTTGGATGCCTTTATTTATTTATTTATTTATTTATTTATTTATTTATTTATTTTCTTGCCTAATTGACCTAGCTAGAACTTCTAGCACAATATTGAATAGCAGTGGTGACAGTGGGCATCCTTGTTTCAGACCCAATCCTAGGGGGAAGGCATCTCTCACCATTATGTATGATGCAGGCTGTGGGTTTTTCATATATGACCTTTATCTATTTGAGGAAGTTTCCCTTGATTCCTACCTTTCAACATGCTTTTGTCAGAAAAGTATGCTGAATTTTTTGAATGCTTTTTCAGCATCAATTGAGAAGATCATGTGAGTTTTCCCTTTTAATTTGTTGATGTGTTGTATTACATTGACTGATTTTCTTATGTTGAACCATCCATGAATGCCTGGAAAGAACTCCACTTGTTCATGGTGTTTAATTCTTTTAGTGTGCCTTTGGATTCAATTTGCAAGTATTTGGTTTAGAATTGTTGCATCTGTATTCATTAGGGAGATTTGCCTGTAGTTTTCCTTTCTTGTAGTATCTTTATCTGGTTTTGGTGTTAGAGTTATATTAGCTTAGTAAAGTGAGTTAGTGTTCCTTTTTCTTCTTTTTTTGTTTTCTTTTTTTTGAAGAGTTTAAGCAGGAATGCTGTTAGTTCTTTTTGGAATATTTGGTAAAATTCCCCTGTGAAGCCATCTGACCCTGAGCTTTTCTTTGTAGGAAAGGTTTTCATGACTGATTGAATTTCTTTACCTGTGATTGGTTTGTTGAGGTCTTTTACCTATTCTTGAGTCAGTCTAGGTGGTTCATGTGTTTCTGGGAAATTGTCCATTTCCTCTAAGTTTTCTAGTTTGTTGGTGTACGGTTGTTCATAGTATCCTCTTATAATTTTTTAAACATTTTTAGGGATTCATTTAATGAACCCCCTTTCATTTCTGTTTTTGTTTATTTTGATCTCTCTTTTTGACTTTGCCAGTCTAGTTAAGGATTTGTCAATCTTGTTGATCTTCTCAAAGAACCATTTTTTTTGTTTAATTTATTCTCTATTGTGTTTATTTTTTTGTTGTTGTTGTTCTCCAGATCATTGATTTCTGCTCTAATCTTCGTTATTTTGTTTCTTCTACGTACTTTAGGGTTAGTTCACTGCTCTTTCTCTAGCTTCTTCAGTTGTTCAATTAGGTCTTTGGTTTTTAGCTCTTTCTTCCTTTTTAAAGTATGCATTTAGAACTATAAATTTCTCTCTCAGCACTGTATTCACTGCATCCCATAGGATTTGATGTGTTATATTTCTGTTTTGATTCATCTCCAGATGTTTAGCAATTTCTCTTGCAATTTCTTCTTTGACTCACTGATTGTTTAAGAGTGTGTCATTCAACCTCCATATATTTGTGAAAGTTCTAGTTCTTTGGTGGTTATTGACTTACACTATATTCCATTATGGTCAGATATGTGCATTAATTAATTTCAATAATATTAAATTTATTGAGACATTTTTTGTGTCCCAGCATATGATCTGTCCTGGAGAAAATTCCATGAGTGCTAGGGAAGAATGTATATCCTGGTATTTTGGGGTGCAATAATCTATACATGTCCGTTAGGTCAAATTCATTTATCACATTGTTTAGGTTCTGAATTTCATTATGGTCCTCAGTCTAGTTTTTCTATCTATAGAAGAGAGTAGTGTATTGAAGCCTCCCAATATTGTTATAGAAATGTCTATTGTTCCATTCTGTTTTTCCAATGTTTGTCTAATGTACTTTTATGATTGGGTACATAAACATTTATGGTTGTTATTTCTTCTTAGTCAATTGTCCTTTTTGTTAATATATAATGCTCTTCTTTGTCTCTTATGACATCTTCATATTTAAAGTCTATTTTGTCTGATTTTAGTACCCCTGCTTTCTTTGGGTTACGCCTTGTGTAGACTATTTTTTTTCCCTATCCTTTCACCTTCAGTCTCTTGTCACTGGGTCTAAGATGAGTCTTTTGTAAACAACATATTAATGGATCATACTTTTTATCCATTCTGCCAGTTTGTATCTTTTAATAGGGGAGTCTGTATCTTTCAACACATATTCAAAGTTTTTTTGTAATGGCAGTTCTTGAAACAACCACCTTATACTTCAGTTTTTATTTGTCAGGACTATTTTTCCCTCTGTTTTCTTCTCTGTAAGTTATCCTTACTAATACTCTTCAATTTGGTGCCCTCCTCTCTTGTCTTTTTTTTTTTAAGGCAATTTTATTGAATATATTCACACACCACATAATCCATCCAAAGTATACAATCAGTGGCTCACAGTATCATCATATGGTTGTGCATTCATTGTCAGAATCAATTTTCAAACATTTTCATTACCCTAAAATAAAGAAAAACTAAAAAATTAAAAAAATTAAAAAGAACATGCAAACCATCCCATACCACCTTTACCCCCATATTATTTTTATGTTTTATGTCATTACTTTTTTAATCATCTACCCATACACTGGTTAAAGGGAATGTCATTCACCAGGTTTTCACTATCATATGGTCACATGATAAAAGCTACATAGTTATACAATTATTATCCAGAATCAAGTCTGCTGGATTGCCATTCAACAGATTCATGAATTTCCTATTAGACATTTTAATACACTAGAAAATAAAAAGGAATATCTATATAATACATAAGAATTACCTCCAAATTGACCTCTCAGCTCTATTTGAGGTCTCTCAGACACTGAAGCTTTATCTTGTTGCATTTCTTTTACCCCTTTTGGTCAAGATAGCATTCTCAATCCCACAATGCCAGGGCCAGGCTCATACCTGGGATTCCTATCCCTCATTGGTAGGAAGACTTACAAATTTGGGAGTCATGTCTCCCATAGGGGGGAAGGTAGTTATTTTATATGCAGAGTTGGCTGAGAGAAAGAGGCCACATCTGAGCAACAAAAGAGATTCTCTGGGGATGACACTTAGGCATAATTGTTAGTAGGTTTAGCTTTACTTTTGCAGAAATAGGTTTAATAAGGGAAAGCCCCGAGATCAAGGGCTTGTCTCATTAAATTGGGATTGCCTAACGCTTGTGGGAATATCAGGGATTCCCAAAGTAAGGAGGATTAATATTTCTAAAATTTTCCCCATTCCCTCAAGGGGAGTTTGCAAATACTCTTTTTTTTTTTTTTTTCTGCCCAAAGTACTCTGGGGTGCATTAGGTTATCATGTTAATCTGTAAAGACCCCAAGACCAAAACACAAATAAGTAGGAACAGAGGTGGAGCCAGTTATGAAAAATGTGAATTCCCCAAATGAGGAGGGCAATGCTGGTGTTGAGTTGGACAAGTGCTGCAAAAGGCAGGGAAGGAAGAAGGGGAGGACCAAGAGGACCAGGAGGGGAAGAAGAAGAGCTGTTTTCAGTGCACTACCTGCAAGAAAGCATTTCTATATGAGAAAAGCTTCCTGAAACACATCCAGCAGCGCCATAACATTGCTGCTGAGGTGGTCTACCCCTGCGACACCTTCGCCAACTGCTGCATCCTTGAGGACCATGTGCACAGCAGTGAGTGCCACTTCCCATATGAGTTGTGAGGAAAGAAGTTCAAGAGGAAGAAGGACGTGAAGCAGCACATGCAGCAGGTGCACAAGGGGGGCGGGGAGCGGCACCGCTGCCAGCAATGCAGCAAGGGCCTGGGTTCCAAAACAGTGCTGCAGCTGCACGAGTGCACACACACCGTGTACTAGCCCTACGCTGCACTGAATGAGAGGTCAGGTACTCGCAGCCCTCCACCCTCAACACCCACATGAGAATTCATTCAGGGGGAAAAACTTTGTTTGTAATGAATGTGATACAAGATTCATTCGGAACCACATGCTCATTTATCATAAAAGGAGTCATACAGGTGAAAAACCTTTTATGTGTGAAACATGTGGCAAAAGTATTGCTTCTTAAGAATATTTAAAACATCACAATAGAATACATACCGGATCCAAACCCTTTAAATGTGAAGTTTGTTTCAGGACTTTTGCCCAACGGAATTCACTTTACCAGCATATTAAAATCCACACAGGGGAACGTCCCTACTGTTGCGACTGTTGAGTTCACCCGGCTCAACGCTCTCCAGCGCGACCATTGAATACACACGGGTAAAGTCATTCATGTAATGCATGTGGACCGACCTTCAATAAGTCCACTCTCTGGCGGCACACCTCAATACATGATAAGAATACTCCATGGCAGTCCTTCCTTATTATTGTAAATGACTCACCCAAGAACGGCAAAGGGCCCAAGACCAATCAGGCTGATGAAGAGTATACCCCACCTAGACTTCTGGATAAATTGCTGTCCTTAGCAGAAAATGGCCCTTTTCACCACCTGGCCCCAGTTCAAGTCAGCATACCAGCCACGTAAGAGAATCACCCTGCAGATGTGGTCTGCAAGTCGGAAGGCTCTGTGGTACTCCAGGATACTTTGCTTGCCACCCCCATCAGCGACCTTAGTGAACTGACTCGACAGACAGATTCAGCACCGCCCCCCGCCCCCCGCCCCAACTTCACTCTCTGACCAACATGGAGAAAAAGGTTGGAGTTACGTGCCAATCAGGTCCCGTTCCTGCCAGTCTTTGAGTGTGTTGCACCCATGTTCAAGGTGATGCCAGTGACTGTGAAAAGGAATTGTCCATGGGCAAAGAAGATTTGGGCAAGATGGTTTCCATAGCTTTTCTTGAATGTCTGCTAACTTGCATGTCTTTATCACAGCATTTTTAAGGCATTCCCTAAAAAATCCTGATGTGCATGATCTTAGCCACTCTTTTATCAACAAATGAGGCAGTTAACATAACCTCACCCAGTTGTGGGGTGGGTTGTATTAATTTATCTTTCTAATGCTTATCTTAATCTCTGTGAAGTTTGGCCACTGCTTGAGATAAATGTAGAGTACAGAGCACTGGTCTAGCTTGTGAACTTGCTGCTACTGGACCCCCTGTTCTTTCACCCTGCCTTATCTCTCTGTGTAAGTTTACTTCCCTGATACTTTTAAGGTAGTTTTCTACCACATCTGAGTCAAGGCTGAAATGAAACTAGGGCCATGTATTTCCAGGATTTTCCCTGCCAAATTGAAGCAAATGAGTCTGCTTGGAGGACCCTCAAATATGACTGAAGAAATGGGTTACTGCATTCCTTTTTTCTACTAGTTTTAGGCACTAAAAAAAGGAATGGCAATTTCAAGGCATGCAAAACAGCTCAGGATAATCTACTCCCAGTACATATGCAGCTAGATTTGTCATCAAGACAAACTTTGAAATAAGATGTGGCAATCTGGCTTCATTCCTAAAAATCTAATCAAGTAAGGCAATCCTACCAAAGACTGTAAAAGCTAAAGTGTGTGTGTGTGTGTGTGTGTGTGTGTGTACATATTTTTTGCAAAGAGGTGTGAAATATTAAGTAAGAGACTTTAGAGACACTTGAAAGCTGTGTAGTTTTATCAAAATGACGTGATTATGGTAGATTTTAAAGTAGAGTATTAGTCATTTTGCCAGGTTTTTCTGATTTAATTTCTGTGATTTTCAGAGACATAGACTTTCTCATTTCCACATATAAAGATTGAGACAGGCCAATAATTGCCATATATTTGTTTCTCTGGAACATGTATGAATATGACAGAAAAGACTGCTCATCTTTGTGCCTTAAGAGTGACTGTAAGGAATCAGTAAATTTGTCTCTAATGCACCTTTGACTGTCTCCTACTCAAAATGAATTGCATTGAAAAAATAATTCTACTGTATTTGATAAGCTTAATTCTTGGTTTCAATAACTTCGATATTTTGCCACATGCTTGGGAAGCACTTTCATTTACTTGTAACTCTTAAACATAATTTTAAAAAAAGAAAGCCTGAAAGGAGTAAAGTTATTTTGCTCACTAGTTGCTCTTGTTTCCTACATTCTAATTTATTAAACTTGCTATGAAAACAGAAAATGAAAAAAAATAATAACTAGATCTCATTCCCAATTCTAAGTTCCATGCAACCATGTTGTTTAAATAAACTAACCTTACAGGTTATATTAGAAAGTGTGCTACAGAGAAAATGAATTTTGTAGCAAATAAACATTTCTTAAATAACAGTAAGTCTCATGAATAGATGTGACTGCTGTAAGAGCTTACACTCTACAAACCTTTACAATAACCCTCATTGAACACTCTGCACTCTTGCATTGTTGATTGCTCAATCTCTGTCCACATTCTATCCCCTGGTACCTATGCTTTCAAATTCAATTCTCAGCAATTGCTCAATATAGTAATTTTATATGACTGATGCTTTACAATATATGTCCTTTCCTTGTTGGCTTATTTCACACAACATAATGTCCTCAAGGTTCATTCACCTAGTTGCATGCATCACAATTTCATTCCTTCTTGCAGCCTTTCAATATTCTGTTGTATGTGTACACCAGTTTGCCCTTCCATTCACCTGTCAATGTGCACTTAGGCCACCTCTATTCTTTGTAAATTGTGAATATTGCTATCATAAGAACCAGTGTGCAAATGTCTATTCATGGCCCTGCTTTCAGTTCTTCCAAACATATACCAAATAATGGGGTTTCAGGATCATATAGCAACACCGTATTTAGCCTCCTGTGGAATCAACACACTGCCCTCCAGAGGGGCTGCACCTTTTACTTCCCTACCAACAGTGAATATGTATATCTCTCTCTCAACATCTTCTCCAGCAACTGTATCTTTCTATTTATTTTTTTAAACAGTTTTATTTGCACACCATGCAATCTATCCTGAGTGAACAATCAGTAGCTCCTGATATAATCACCTTATTGTGCATTCACCACCACAATCTATATAAGAACAACTCCATTTCTTCTGCAAATAAAGAAAAGGACCAGAAGAGAAAAAAAAAAAGGTAAAAGAATGAAGAAAAAATAAAATAAAATAAAATGAAAAAGGAGAAATGATGACAACAAGACTCCTATACCCCTCCCTTATATACCCCTCTGCTGACATTAGCTGTGGTGTATTGTCTTTGTTACCATTAATGGAAGAATATTACAGTGTTAACTACAGACCCGAGTTTCATTGATTGTATTTTTTTCATATACCAACCTTGAAATGTTGACATTCACTTGTTCTCCCTCATGTAAAAACTTTCTTATTTTTCTACTTTTAATCACCACCATCATTGTTCACTCTAGTTTTTGCTGGTATGTAATCCCAGTTTTATCCTGTGTCTTTCCTTAATGTATCTCACATGCCCCTAGCCTTCCTCTTTCAACCATACTCAGCTTTGTTCGTTATATTTACAATATTGTGCTATCAAAACAGAGTATAGTGCTATCCATTTATGGATCTTTACAACCAATCCTGTTGAACATTCTGTACTCCTTCAGCATCAAATGCCCAATATCTACCTTCCTTCTACATCCTGATAGCCTGTGTTCTTAATGTGAACTTTCAGAAATTGCTCATTGCAGTTAGATCATATCAGTGAGACCATACATTATTTGACCTTTTGTTTCTGTCTAGGTTTACTCAACATAATGTCCTCAAGGTTCATCCACATTTTTATACACATCATGACTTTTTTCTTCCAGCTGCATAATATTCCATTGTATGTAATATACAACAGTTTGTTTATCCTCTCATTTGTTGATGGACATTTGGGCTGTTTTCATGTCCTGGCAATCATGAATAATATCACAATAAACATCAGTTTATAAATGTCCATTTGCATCCTAGCTGTTCTAGTTTGCTAATGCTGCAGAATGCAAAACACCAGAGATGGATAGGCTTTTATAAAACAGGGGTTTATTTGGCTATACAGTTACAGTCTTAAGGCCACAAAACGTCCAAGGTAACACCTCAGCAATCAGGTACCTTCACCGGAGGATGGCCAATGGCGTCCGGAAAACCTCTGCCAGCTAGGAAGGCAGCTGGCGTCTGCTCCAAAGCTCTGGCCTCAAAACGGCTTTCTCCCAGTACGTTCCTTTCCAGCAAGCTTGCTTGTCTTCAAAATGTCACTCACAGCTGCACTCTCTTTCCTCTTTGAGTCAGCTCATTTATATAGCTCCACCGATCAAGGCCCACCCCGAATGGGTGGGGCCACGCCTCCATGGGAACATCTCATCAAAATTATCTCCCACAGCTGGGTGGGGCACACTCCAAGCAAATCTAACCAACACCAAAACTTCTGCTCCACACGAGACTACAAAGATAATGGCATTTGGGGGACACAATACACTCAAACTGGCACACTAGCCTTCAATTTCTCTGAGTAATGGGATTGCTGGATCATACAGCAAATCTATATTTAGCTTCCTGAGGGACTGCCAACTACCTTCCAGAGTAGTTGCACCATTCTGCAGTCCCATCAACAGTGAATAAGTATACCTCTTTCTTCACATCCTCTCTAGCACTTGTAGTTTTCTGGTTTTTTTGTTTTGTTTGGTTTGGTTTGGTTCTATAATTGCCATTCTAGTAGGTGTGAGATGATATCTTGTTATGGTTTTGATTTTAATTTCCATAATAGCTAGTGATTTTGAGTAGCTTTTCATATGTTTTTGAGGCATTTGTATTTTCTCTTCAGAAAATTGCCTGTCCATGACTTTTGCCCATTTTTTAAATTGAAGTATCTTTTCATTGTTGTGTTGTAGGATCTCTTTATATAGCCTGGATGAAACCAATATCTGATATAGATTTTATATGTAATATGTAGTGATACTATCCCCCATTGTGTAGGCTGCCTTCTGACTTTCCTGACAAAATCCTTTGCTGCATAAGTTTTCAATTTGAGGAGGTCCCATTTATCTATTTCTTCTTTCATTGCTTTGGGTGAAAGGTCTAGGAAACCACCTCATCACAAAATCTTTAAGATAGTTCCCTACATTTTATTCTAAAAGTTTTATGGTCTTAGCTTTAATGTTTAGGTGTTTGATCCATTTTGAGTTAAATTTTGTATAAGGTGTGAGATAGAGGTCCTGTTCCATTTTTCTGGATGTGAATATCCAGTTCTCCAAACACTATGAAACAGCTGCTCTGTCCCAGTTGAGTCAACTTGATCCCTTTATTGAAGATCAATTATCCATAGATGAGAGGGTCTATTTTGAACACTTTATTTGATTCCATTGGTTAGTATACCTATCTCTTTGCCAGTACCACGTTGTTTTGACCATTGTAGCTTTGTAATATGCTTTAAAGTCAGATAGTGTGAGACATCCAACTTCATTTTTTTTTTTTCTCAAGATATTTTTAGCTATTCGGGGCATGCTGCCTTTCCAAATAAATTTAGTTATTGGTTTTTCAATTTCTTCAAAGTAAGTTGTTGGGATTTTAATTGTTATTGCATTGAATCTATAAATCAATTTGAGTAGAACTGACATCATACAATATTTAGCCTTCTAATCCATGTACACATTATGTGCTTCCATTTGTTTAGATCTTCCTTGATTCCTTTTAGCAATTTTATTTAGTTTTCTGTGTTTAGGTCTTTTATGCCCTTGGTTAAATTTATTACTAAATATTTGATTCTTTTGTTCGCTATTGTAAACGGGATTTTTTTCTTGATTTCCTCCACAAACTTCTTAGTAGTTTATAAAAAGACTACTGATTTTTGTGCATTGATTTCATATCCTCCACTTTGCTGTGCTCATTTATTAGCTCTACCAGCTTTACTGTAGATTTTTTGGGACGTTCTACATATAAAATCATGTCGTCTGCAAAGTTTGAAAGTTTTATTTCTTCCTTTGCAATATGGATGCCTTTTATTTATTTTTCTTGCCTAATCAGCTAGAACTTCCAGCACGATGTTTCAGTCTTTCTCCAATGTGTATGATGTTAGCTGTGGGTTTTTCATATACTCTTTTTGTCATGTTGAGGAAGTTTCCTGAAGTGTTTTCATCAAGAAAGGATGCTGAAAATTGTCAAATGCCTTTTATGTATCAATTAAGAAGATCATGTGTTTTTTCTCTTTTAATTTATTAATGTAGTGTATTATATTAATTGATTTTTTTGTATGAACTATCCGTGCATACTTGCAATAAAACACTCTTGGTCAGGGTGCATAATTTTTTAATACGCTGCTGGATTCATTTTGCAAGTTCTTTGTTCAGGATTTTTGCATCTATATTCATTAAAGGGATTGGTCTATAATTTTATTTGCTTGTAGTTTCTTTGTCTCACATTGGTATTAGTATGATGTTTGCATCATAGAAAGCATTAGGTAGCTTTCCCACCTCTTCAGTTTGTTTTTGAAGAGTTTGAGCAACATTGGTACTAATTCTTTCTTGAATGCTTTGTAGAATTCACATGTGAGAGCATCAGGTCCTAGACTTTTTTTCTTTTATTTTATTTATTTTTTCTTTTTGTGGGGGAAGTTTCTTGATGACTTGTTCAAACTCTTTACATGTGATTGGTTTGTTGAGGTTGTCTATTTCTTTTCAAGTCAATGTGGGATGTTCATGCTTTTCTACAAAGTTATCCATTTCATCTAAGTTTTCTAGTTTGTTAGCATATAGTTGTTCATAGTATCTTCTCATTATCTCTTTTATTTTTGTGGGTCAGTAGTTACATGTCCCTCCCATTTCTGTTTTTATTTCATTGCATCCTCTCTTTCTTTCTTTGTCAGACTGGCTAAGGGCATATCTATTTTATTGATTTTCTCAAACAACCAACTCCTGGTTTTCTTTCTTCTCTCTATTGTTTTCATATTCTCAATTTCATTTATTTCTGCTCTAATTTTTGTGATTTCTTTTGTTCTGTTTGCTTTGGGGTTATTTTGCTGTTCTTTCTCAATTTCCTCCAGGTGTGTACTTAAGTCCTCGATTTTTTCTCTTTTTTTTTTTTTCACATAGGCTTTTAAAGCAGTAAGCTTCCCTCTCAGCACCAACTTTTCTGCATCCCAGAAGTTTTCATACGTTGTGTACTCATATTCACTTGCCTCAAGATATTTACTGATTTCTCTTATAATTTCTTCCTTGACCCATAAGTTGTTTAAAGGTTTATTGTTCAGCATCCATATATTTGTGAATTTCCCTGCCTTTCACTGATTATTATTTCTAACTTCATTCTATTATTATCTGAGAGAGTGTTTGTATTATTTTGAGCTTGTTCAATTTATTGAGACTTGCTTTGTGACACAATAGGTGGTCAATCCTGAAGAATTATCCATGTGCACTTCAGAAATTACTATCTGAGAGAGTGTTTTTTATGATTTTGAACTTGTTTAATTTATTGAGATTGCTTTGTGACACAACATGTGTGTTCTATCCTGGAGAATTACCCATGTGCACTTGAGAAAAATGTACATCCTTCAGCTGTTGGGTGCAAATTTCTGATAATGTTAAGTCTAGTTCATTTATCATTTTATTCAAAATCTGTTCCATCTAGATATTCTATACATTGAGGAGAGTGGTGTATTGAAGACTCCAAGTGCTGTTGCAGAAGAGTCTACATCTCCCTTCTGTTTGTCAGTGTTTGCTTCATGCATTTTTGGGCATTCTGGCTCAGTGCACAGATATTTATGATTTTTATGTCTTCTTGATGGATTTTATTAATACATAGTGTCCTTCTCTGTCCTTTTAGTTGTTTTACATTTGAAGTCTACTTTGTCTGATATTAGTGTGGCTAGCCCCACTCTTTTCTGGTCATTCTTTGTATGAAATATCTTTTTCTAACCTTTCATTTTCAACCTGTTTTTTCCCTTGTGTCTTAAGTGAGTCTATTGTAGAAAGCACATAAATGGATCCTGTTTTTTTAAGCCCTCTGCCAGTCTATGTCTTTTGATTGGGGAGTTTAATCCATTAATAGTTAATGTGATTACTGTAAAGGCATTACTTCTTCAACCATTTTTTTCCTTTTGGATTTTATATGCCATATCTTATATTTCTTACTTTCTTTTTACCCTTTTATTTACACTTACTGGCAACCATAATTTCTACACTCTTTTCCAAACCTCTCTTTCCTGTCTTTTCCTCTCTCTGAATAGTGGTCCCTTTAGTATTTCTTATAGAGCAGTTCTCCTGCTCACAAACTCTCTCAGTGTCTGCTTAGTGGTAAATATTTTAAACTCTCCCTCATTTTTGAAGTACAGTTTTGCCAGATATAGAATCTTTGGTTGGCAGTTTTTCTCTTTCATTATATTGAATATATCCTACCACTGCCTTCTTGCTTCTATAGTTTCTACTGAGAGATCCACACTTAGTTTCATAAAGCCTCCATTGTGTGCTATGAATCCATTTTCTCTTGCTGCTTTCAGAATTATCTTTGTCTTTGACATTTGACAATCTGATTAGTGAGTATCTTGGAGTAAGTCTATCTGGATCAATTCTGTTGGGGTACACTGTGCTTCTTGGACCTGTAATTTTATTTTATGTCCTTCGTAAGAGTTGGGAAATTTAAATTGATTATTCTTTCTATTATTCTTTCTGCCCCCTTAAACTTATCTCTTCTTCCGGGACACCTGTAGCATGTATATTGGTGTTCTTGTTGTCATTCCTTTCTCTGAAACCATGCTCATATTTTTCCATTCTTTTCCCCATTTGTTCTTTCATGTGTAGGAGCTAGTGTACTCTAGCTCACTGATCCTTTCTTCTGCCTCTTCGAGTCTGCTGTTTTATGTCTCTACTGTGTTTTCATCTCTTCTATTGTACCCTTCATTCCCATGAGTTCTGTCATTTGTTTTTTTAAACTTGTGAGTTCTTCTGTATGGACATCCTGTGTCTTCTTTATAGCCTCCATTTCTTTGCCACAGTTTCTTTCAGCTCATTGATTTGATATGGAATATTTGTTTGAACGTCATTAATTAGTTGATTCAACTCCTGAATCTCAGTTGAAGTGTTAGTTTGTTCCAATGACTGGACCATATCTTCATGATTCCTGTGTGACTTGTGATTTTTTGCTATTTAGGCATCTGCTTATTCTGATTAGTTTATTTGAAAATGCATATGATTTCTTCTTATGCATTTGCTTTTCTTGATAAGATTATTTTGGGAGATGCAAGTCTATTTATACATCTGTTTAACACTTAGTAGAACCACAATTTGCCAGCATGTACTTTTCCTGACTTCCCAGCAGATGGTGCTCTAGATCCACCTTTGCTCTCAAGCCCACTTTTCACTGACTGCAGCTCCATGCTGGGCAGGGTCTAAATCAGGTGGCAGTCCAATCAGTGCAGCAGTTCTCCTTGTGACCTGGAGACCACCAGCCTGGGGGTGGGGGGTGGGAACTGTGATATTCAGCATGGAATCTGATTAAGGGCACAGAAAGTTTGAGTGTTTCAATCTTGGGCTGTGGGTCTGCAAGCTTCACCTTCCCCAGCCCTCAGCCAGTTCAGAAGTGCACTGCTTGTCAGTCCATAAGATCCCTGCCTGCTGTGTGCCTGCTGGTTTCTTGGGTGGGGGAGGGGCTCCTGGTGCTTTCATGTAGCATTTTCCCTTATCTCCACCTCTCTACTGTGCATGCCGTGGGCCTCCATGGAGAAGGGATACAGGCAGAACACAGACTGTCTCTCTTGCCTGCTAATTGTTGGATTGGCTATGTTCAGCTGTGTGGTCCCTCTCCTCCCTAGGGGCAGGACCCCCAGTACCCTCCAAAGCCAGACCCCTGTAGCAGCCAACTTCAGGGCTGAGGTGTAGGCATAGCACACTACAATAAGGTCTCTGTGTGTGGCCAACACAAGTCTGCTGGTTCCTGAGTTTCCTCATGGGAGCTCCCAGCTGTGGGACTAAGAACGGTTATCTCCCCAACTAATTGCTGAGATGGGACTGTGGAGATCCTTCCTCTTCTGCTCCAGCATGCACAACAGCTGCCAGCCCTGGAGGCAGGCATAACTGAATAAATTCACTCCATCCTATCAGTTGTAATTTCTCCACTTTTTCATCCAGATCCCCCCTATATATTGTAGAGGTCCTTCTCTGGCCACTGGCACCCTGGAACTGATGTCTTGGCTGTTTTCTGCCTTTTCTCTAGTTCTTACATGGGGAAAAAGTTTCACTGCTTCTCCAATTCTACCTTCTTCCTGGAAATGACTCAGCAGAAAATATTTTTCAAAGAATTTTTCAGCTCCAAATTTTTTAAGCACATTGTATTCAAAAACTTAGAAAAACATGCAGATTTATTTTATTTGTTTTCCATCATTCCTTCTCTCAAACCACAGTTTTAAACGGGTTTCTCAGGGAATCTGGGATGAAGGTGGCACATAAATCTCATCCTTGTTGCATTCAGAACATGTCCACACTTGCCAACTTTAAACTTTGGTTTCCTAAAATATTCCATTGAAATTTGTATCTTGCTAATATAAATAAAAGAGTTAATATTGAAGTTTGAGTTTCTATCTATCTACATATCTCATTTCTCAATTTATTGTTTTTTGTTGTTCAAGATAGCTTTTGTTTGCTTTTTATGGAATAAACTCTTTAATATTAAAATGACATATTTTTGACATTTTTTGCATACTTCTGTAGATCCCTTATAAAAAAATAAACATTTATTTGTTGCTAGCATCTGTTTTAATGTTTCCTTTCATTTGTGATATTCAGATTATTCATGGAAAGCTCATATGTTGTTTTTACTTTAACCAAGGACACGATAAGATATTTCCAAATTTTTAAGTCAGTTTTATTGAGAGATATACACATACCATAGTATCCATCCAATGTGTTTAATCAACTGCTTTTGTATAGCCACAGTTATGAATTCACCACCACAATCAATTTTAGAATATTTTCATTCTTCCAAAGAAAAGGACTATATACCTTAGCAGTCACCTTTCTTCTTTATATCTTTCCCCAGCCCTACATAACCACTAACATGAATCTCTCTATATAACTTCATTTATATTTGCATTTTACATAAATTTAATCTTAATATGTAGTACTTTGTGCCTGGTTTCTTTCACTTAGCATAACTTTTTAAAATTATTATTATTATTTTTAATGAAACATTTTAGGTTTACAGAAAAGTCATGTAAAAAAATACAGTGTTCCCTTATACCACCCTATCATTGACACTTTGCATTGATGTAGTACCTTTGTTACATTAATGAAAGAATGTAAAAATATTAGTTAACTATAGACAATAGTTTACATTAGGTGTATTTTTCCCATCTACTGCCTTATTATTGACACCTTGTAATAATGCCATACATTTGTTATAACTCATGGAAGACTATTCTTACATTCATACTATTAACCACAGTCTATCATCCACAAAGTTCACTGTGTTATACAGTCCCATGTTTTATCTTCTAACATTCATTCTAACATATATGCCCCCAAATTCCCATTTCAACCACATTCCCATGCATAATTCATGCTGTTAATTACATTCACAATACTGTGCTAGTACCACCAGTGTACATTTCCAAACATTTCCAACCATCCTAAACAGTAATTATGCACAAATTAAGTATCAGATTCCCTTAACTAACCCTTCCCTCTTTATTCCTTGGCAAACATATTCTAGATTTTGATTCTATGAGTTTGCTTATTATAATTAGTTCATATCACTGAGATTATATTATATTTATCCTTTTGTTTCTGGCTTATTTCACTTAACATAATGTCCTCAAGTTTCATCCATCAAGTTGTTGCATGCATCAGGACTTCATCCCTCATTATAGCTGAATAATATTCCATTGTATGTATATACCACATTTTGTTTACCCATTCATCGGCTAAAGGACATTTGAGTTGCTTCCATCTTTTGGCAATTGTAAATAATGCCACTATGAACACTGGCATACATATATATCCCTGAGTATCTGCATTCCCTTCTTCTGAGTACATACCTAGCAGCAGGATTGCCAGATCATAAAGCAATCCTATACTTAGCTTTCTGAGGAACTGCAAAACTGTCTTCCACAGTGACTGTACCATTTTACATTGCCACCAGCAGACAATAACTATTCCTATTCCCCTACATTCTCTCTAACACTTGTAGTTTTCTTTTTGTATATAATATTGACCATTCTAGTGGGTGTGAAACGATATCTCATTGGAGTTTTGATTTGCATTTCCCTAATAGCTCATAATGTTGAGCATCTTTTCATATGCTTTTTAGTCATTTGTATTTACTCTTTGAAAAATGTCTATTGAACTCTTTTGCCCATTTTTTAAATTGAGTTGTTCGTGTTTTTATTGTTGAGTTGAAGGATTTTTAATACATTTAGATATTAAACTATAATAGGATATGGGTTTCCAAATGTTTTCTCCAATTAAGCAGTTTGCCTTTTAACATTCTTGTGCTGTTGGATTCAATTTGCAAGTGTTTTGTTGAGGATTTTTGCATTTATATACATTAAAGAAATTGTTCTGTATTCTTTTCTTTTAGCATTGTTATCTGGCTTTGGTACTAGGGTGATGTTGGCTTCACAAAACAAATTAGTTAGTGGCCCCTTCTCTTTAAGTTTTTGGAATAGTCTGAGCATCATTTTTAATAATTCTTCTTGGAATGATTGACAGAATTCCCCTGTGAAGTCATCTGGTACTGGGCTTTTCTTTCTTGTTGTATGCCTGTAATGTATTTTTAATCTCTTCTGTCGTGCCTTTCATTCCAATAAATTCTTTCATTTTTCTGTGCATACTTTCAAATTCTTCTATATGCTCACTCAGTGCCTTCTTAATCCTTTATCTCTTTAAGCATATTTTCCTTCATTTCCTTGAATTGATTTATGAGATTGTTTGAACATTCTTGATTAGTTGTTCCAAATTTAGGTCTCTTCCAAAATTTTAATTTGTTTTATTGACTAGGCCATACCTTCCTGTTTCTTAGTATGGTTTTTAATTTTTTGCTGATGTCTAGGCATCTAATTATCTTGATGAGTTTTCTCTGAAGGTTAGTTTCTCCTTCTTGACTTTGTGTTGAGCCTTTTCTTTGACATTTGTTTCAACTTGTTGTAGACCTTTAACATTTCCCAATTTGACTAAACAGATTTTTTAAGCTCTTCTTCATCTGATTCTTACCCTGGGTATGTGGTACAATTTTTAAAATTGCAGTATTTGTGTAATTGTTTCACCCCCAGGGAAAGCTTCCTGTCCACTGTTCCTTCTCTGTGCATCTTGGTCTTTTCTGTTTGTTTGTTTGTTTGTTTGTTTTACCTCTAGAATTTTAAAAAATATTTCTCTTCTTTAATTGTCTCTAGCTATTTTTGCCTGTAGAACACAGTCTGGGCAAAAACAGAGACAGGAATCCACCAAGGGGGAACAAACCAGTTCCATAGAGCCCTGGGCAGGAGAAATGCCAAGAAGCCTTTTTGAAAGCCCCCCAAAGCTGCACTTTCCTGGTCTGCCCAGCAGATGGCATGCTTCAGGAAACTCTTCCCCACAGCCCTGCATAGACCCTGCTTCTTTGAATCTCCACTAACTTTGCCCTTGTTGACGTGAGCTTGAAACAATGGTGTAGCTGTCCCTGTCCAGGGCAGGCAGAAAAAGCAGCTCAGAGCTAGGAACAGGCAATCTAAACTCTGTTGCAGAGCCATGATCTGTCTACCACCTTGTAACTGTCCCCACACACCCCCATTCTTTGAGAAGAGGGCTTCTTTGTCTTTCTGCCTCTAGGAACCAGCAGGTAATGGACCCCAGGTGGCTAGCCTCAAAAGTGGGGGGCGGGGTGGGGGGTGGAGATAGACACTGGTAGTCACTGCTGAGTGATTTACTCATGGTTTTTACTGCAGTATCTCAGCCTCTTCACCCCACTCTTCCCTGGATGCTGTGTAATCCTCCCCTGCCTTCTGTAGCCCCAGAACAGTTGTTTCCAACAGTTTGTTCCTGTTTTTGGAGGAGGAGTGAGTACTGCAGCCCCTACTCCACCATCTGCCCTGGAAGTCCAAATTTTGTTTTAACCTCCAGGCATAATTTATATAATTCCCTTAATACTGTTCTCTGTACAAGGGTGAATTCAAGTTTTTCATCAGATTTATATATGAAGTATACATTGTTATGCCTTTGTCAGGCCAATTCCTCTACATTCATCTTAAATGTAAGTCTTTTTCAGGCCTCAGTCACCTGCTTCCTTATATTTCAAACTGTTATTGTATCCCAAGTTGCTCCCTTCCCCTCTCATCCATACCAGCTTTTTTCCAACATTTCCTATAAGCTGAAAAATGCACCCTATACTTCTATTCTTTTTGGGTTTTTTCCTGAGTTATAGAACTACACTTCCAACTGCCTATATACATCTCAATTTGAATGTCTCATGAAGACAGAAATTTCAGCATGTCTTAAGTTTAACACATCATTTAATAGGTAGATATTCACTTCCTTCCACTTTGGATGTCTTATATTTCCTAACACAAAATGATGTAAGTCATACTAAGCCCTTATTGTACATTTACTATGAACAAGTAAATATATATAAAGTCCTATATGAAGAACTTAATTAATATGTATCAATCTGTTCATTTGCCCTACTTTCAGATATGGTCTGGTTTAAACAGTCATCATTTCTTACACTTTTTACTGAACTATCAAACCTCCTGACTTGAACTTCTCCCTGAATCAGAATCTCCAATCCATTTTCAAAATTCTGAAACCTGGTATTTCTAAGTCACAGTGTCACAGTAACTTTCCTACAGGAAATTAGATTCCCCTGGATATAGTTGATCTTTCTAAATTGACTCTAGAAGCCTGCCTCTCCCATCGATATATTCAATTTCTTAACCTCACAGAACTATATCTTTGCCATGTTCTTCCACTATAAGAAATGACTTAATGCTCTCCTAAGGCCATATTCTCATATGCCTCTTGACCTCTGCAAATGGCAACCTGTTTTCTGACATTTCTTTAAATTTACCTATAACAAGCTCTCCCTCCTGGAAATATTTTCTAATTCTTTCTCATGGCTTAATTTAATCCTTATTTTTATTCTATATATCAATACCAATTATCCCAATTTTAGAATTTGTCTCAAGATTATAATTTGTACTTACTTTGTTTTCTCTCCCACTACATGGAGGATGAGTAATATGCTTTAGATTCCTAGCTTCCAACATTTATCACAGGCTTGCAATGTATCATAATCCTAATAATGAGCATAATAATTGAATAAATAAAATGTTAAATAAAATTGCATGTAAATGATATTAGCAACTAGTTAGTAACTTTATGTGGCAATATTTTTTTTCTTAAAGTGAGATAAAATATAAAGCATGTCAGACACATCTTAGAATTTATATTTAATCTCTCTCTAAGAGTTATATATTAATATTAACTATATTTTAATCTCTCTTTAACATAATAGAGAATATATTTAATTATCTATTAGAATATAATAGGTCCATGACTCCCCATACACAAGCTCACCTCTTCAAAGATAAAGCAACAAAATTATATCCAGTATTTAGGTAGTGAGTTTTGATTCAAAAATTATAAAGACTTATAATTTTACTTTGTGGAAGTTAAAAAAAATAAACAAAGCTAGGTGTTTGTTTCTATATTGAATTTGTCTCATTAGAAAGAACTGTGTCAATAGAATTCGATTTATATATTCTCTTTTTGCATAATAGAAAGAAGTATGTCATTGAGACTGAAGCTTGCAGCCTCTACTAATGATATGAGACATGGGAGTCAGGTAGCCATGAGACCTGATGAAGAAACATAACATGGTTAACAAATTTAAAAAACTTGGGACATACCTGAACTAATGTTGTAACAGCTGAAACTGTGTTCATCAGATATGATGATGACTGACACCCAGCATTACTTTTCTGATTTTTATTGGCATACGGAAGAAAGTAGATCATCTGTGATATGGGGAAGCTTAGAAGGAAAAAACATTTTATATATGAGGAGCAAGGTGTGAGAATTTGGAATGGTCATGATATAAATAAATTCATTTTTTTTTTCATTTTTATCCAATCACTTGTGGATAAGTTCTCTCTTCAGTTGAGGCATGATAAAGGCTAAAGAATAAATGGAAACACCATGAATTTTTATTCAATAACTGCAAACTACAAAGCAAAACAGTTAGTCATCCCTAAAGATTAACTGTCTTTGATATATTCAATACATGAAAATATTTGCAATATAAATTGAAAGCTTCCTATAATGCAGAGCCATTCCTGGAGTTTTCAACATTCTTTGGGTATAATACTTGCACTTAAACTGTTTTTACTAAGTATTATATAAAGTTTAGTTTGCAAACAGATTTCTGCTTTTTAAAAAGAACTCGCATTGCTGCTTTCTCCCTCCCACAATCACTAGCTTGAAGATGCCACAGTTGCTGCCTAATATGAGAACATAATGTTAAAAGAAAAAAGTATATATATTGCAAACAAAATCAGTAGAGAGAACTCATTTGGTCCCATTGTGTGAGTTTGCAATTGGCCTCTCAGAGTGGAAGAAGAGAGATCCCAGGGATGAGGAAGAAAGGCAGGTATGTTCAGTAGTGTCTTTTATTTTCTCCATGTTGTGTTCCTACTACGTCACTTTTTCCAAGTAGAAACTGGGCAGCAATAGCCCCTGTGGAGTGCTGAAGGATGACAGCAGCAGGCTCAAGAGACTTGGCATGCTTGGGAGCCAGGTAAGAGGGGAAGGACCATTGATCTGTTCATTGATATTTTCTCCTTCTTAATGCTAGGATACTGCAGTTCAGGAAGAACTTTGGGAAAAGAGAAGCTCCTTTAGCAGAAGTACAGAGAAAGTATAACCTGCTAGGGGTAGCTGTGATAAACAGGATGTGGTTAAGCCCAATTGTAACGTCAGAGTTTCTAAACCTAGGCTAACTCCCATAAAAACATTCAGTGAACTCCTCTAGAGGTACCTTAACTGGGTCCAGAATTCTAATCCTTTCACATAGCCAGCTGAGGGAGTGTATAGTCCCAGAGAAACGTGAGTTCAATCATTAGAAACATCAAGCAACACAACCGACCTAAAGGAAACAGCAAACTAAACAGATAAAACAAAATTGTGTACCTGATAGAATAAGAATTAAACATAAATATCTCTATATTCTCAAAGTGTTTAGAATAATTAGAAAGAAGAATTAGGAAATCCAAAATATGAAACAAAAGAAAGTCCTGGCTATGAAAAGATAATAGTCAAGCTAAATAGTCAAGTCATGGGTTAATATCAGAATGGATGCAAACAGAGAATGAAGGAATGAAGTGCAATAATAAATAAGCCCAAGAATTACCCCAGAAGTCCTAAGGAAAATAAAAAGAGATGCAATATTCATAAGAATACTTATGTGGTATGGAGTATAGATCTAGAAGTGTTATCATCTATGTAATAAAACCTCCAAAAGACATTGGAAAATCTCAATGGCAGAGAAGTATTTGAAGTAACAAAGAATTTCCCATATTTAGAAAAGACATCATGCCTTAAAATAGAAGAGCAAATGTATTTCCAATTAATGATAATAATAAATCACCCATACTACAGTAAAAATTAAAAATTAAAAAAAAGACTAGGATAAAATCATTAAGTGCTAAAGAAAAACCAGTTCAACCAAAGTAAATACCAGATTGAGATAAGATTGATTAATAGCAATAATGGATATAAGAAGACAATGGAGTAATATTTTTAAAGTAATGCAGGACAATTATTCCAATTTTTTTATAGCAGGTTCAATGATTATTTAAATCTGATATTAAAATAAGATTCTAAGTCACAGAAGATCTTGAAAAAATATCTTGGAGAAATACTTCAGCAATGAAAGAAATGCATTCTCAGTGATAGACTTAAGGCATTCAAATAATGCGTTTTCAAAATTCAGTCTTCCCTGTTAACAGAAACTGGGTGTAGAATATAAGTAACTAAGTATTCTCACCTATAGACTTACATAGTGATAGACTTAAAAAATACTCTGGCTACTGAGAAAAAAAGCTGAGGGCTGTCTGGAAAGTCTTTGATTTATTAATACAGTGACCCCTGCCTGAGTCACATTTTTTTCTTCTTTCATCTGAAATTTGGACAAATTAGGAAAGTTATGGCAGTCATTTTGAGATGATAGAGCAACAAATATTGAGACTAAGATATACACCCAAGAACAGCAGAGGTGACAGATGGAAAGTTTCTGACTTCCCTGAAATTAACCCTGAGCCACTTTATTTTTCTTATTTTCTTCAGTTTTACTGTTACCAGAGAAACATAAAACCCTATCAGTTTAGGCCACTGTATTAGAGTTTTTGTTATTTTCATGTAAATAAATTTCATATAAAAGAAAAATCAGCATATCTATTGGAAGCCAGGAAATAAAAAAAAAAAAAAAAAAAAAAAAAGAAAGAAACTATCTTTTTATAAAGACAGTAAATAGAACACATGGAATAATTTAGGAATAAAATCTAATATAGTACAGATGACAATTATTATCGATGTGCTTAATTTGTGAAACAAAAGGTAAGGTTCTATAATTGATCAACAAACATGAATAAAAACAAAAATAATTTTGAAAACCCACGAACCTGATAGGCAAAGAGAACAACAAATTTAAAACATTAAAAAACATAATTTGAAGGCAAAATACCATAATTGACAAAGGCAGATGTTTATATATGTAATTCAAGCATTTGTTCAACAAATAATTTTTTAGTACTGCATACAGTCCTGATTTATTTGGGGCTTGAGGAAACAGAGCTAATAACTAAAGAAAATCAACACCCCCATCAAATTTGCATTTCATTGTATATTTATATATGATTATGCATGTTATTCATATATGGAATATTTGCTGTGCACTGGATCCCATTACTTCTTAAGAGCCTTTCTCCTGCAATTATCTCCTTTCTCTGGTGCCTTTTCATTTCTTCCCTCTCTATAAAATCATTATTATAGAAATGCCATTGAAATATCATGATGAGTAGTCTAAATGGTTGAAATAGTACTCACCATCAATCTAGTGTATATTTCAAGACTGAAGGGACTAGAATGCTAAAAATTTTATCTCCCAGACCCCCTTGTGAATAGCATTTTGGATGTCATGTAAGTTCTGCCAATTAGATGCATCATGGCAGGTTTGGAAGCAGCAGTGGGGTAACTGCCAGCCTTTCTGCTCTTCCCATTGTGATTGACAGACAGAGAAAGTCATGGAGACATTGGAACTTTGGGCAGCAGAGTTTCATATATGCCATGAGCTCAGTGAGCATAAAGGTGCGTGTGGAAGGGTGTGGACGGTGGCTGGACTCAGTTCCTGATTCTGAAGACAATTTCATGGCTGTCAGGTGGTGTTTACAACAGGGGCAGCTGCTTCTTGGTCCTTGAATCCCAGCTACCGTAAAGTCATTATATCCATGGGAGGATGTCCAATTTCCTGTATTTATCACAGGACAGTCAGAGAACAGAATTCATTCCAAATATTTTCAGTGAACAACCTTTATTGAAATACTTACAGAGGTGTCGGCAGGAGTAAGGGAGCACAAAGAAACACCAGCAGACGGAGTTACCATCCCTAGAGCTGATGAGGTAAAGGAATGAAAAATGTTATTGGAACCTAGAGAGAGCTCAAACTGTGGAGGAATCACTACCTGGTAAGAGCTGAAGTTTTGGAGGGTCACAGATTCTACAAAAGGTGGTGATGATGGTTCAGCTAATTATTTGTATGAAATCTCTTTCTGCTTAAAATAGTTGTGTGGTTTCTGTTTCCTTCAGCAAACTCGTGAACCCTAAATAATAGAGCAATCTCCTTGATTCCGTGTCCCTGCTGTGCCATTTTTATGCTATTCTTTAATGCAGCTGATAAAAAGCATATATGCTCCCTATCTCCAGCTCGTTTCTAATTTTCTATTGCACTCAATCCACATAGGCTTTCATCTTCACTCCTTCAGACCAAGATTTTGTCATAGAGTTAGTGGCTTTCATTCTGCCAAATGCAGTGACTGATTGTCAGTTTTCATCTGTCTTGACCATTTAATTTCTTCACTTTGCTGTAGCACTCAGCTGTTTTCCTCCACCATACGTTATTTCACAGAATCCATTATTGAAACATTTTCATCATTCCAAGCACTGAATATTTGAGAATTTTCCAGTCTCAGTTCTGACTTCTTCTCACTAGCTAATCCTGTAGTTTTAAATATAATCTGATAACTAACAAATTCATGTCTTCAGGACCACCTCTCCTTTGCATTCCAGACTCATATACAGATGTCTCCTCAGCATCTGTATCTTTATATATTAGTTATTTCAAATGTAACCAACTTGATTCAACTTGATCTTTCCACATTCACCCCTTCTCACTAACTAACAGTTCCACCCTTTCTGGTGTTTAGATGAAAATTCAGGAAAATCCTCAACCTCTTTCTCTCATACTTTATAGGACATATATCATAAAATATTGTTTGATCTACATAATACATCCAGAGACTCTCCAATTCACACTTTTTCTACTTTGACCTAAGGCTGCCTGGATTACCACAAAGTTCTTCTATGTGATCTCCCTGATGCTACCATTTTTCCCCTTAGTTTATTCAACATGTAGCATTCAGAATGATCCTCTAAAGTTGTAAGCTAAGTCATGCTAATCCCCACAGCAAAACACTTGAAATGGTTCATATCTCACTCACGAGAGCATCCAAAGTCATTCCACAGGCAAAAGCCTACATAACCCAGCCCTGTATTTCCTCTCAGCTTCTCTTCCCTCATCCTGCACCAGCCACAAGGGCTTCTGTTTTCCTCAAACATCAAGAATTAATTTAATTCAGAGCCTTAGAACTTGTTGTTTATTCCACCAGAATGTTTTCTTTCTTGAAAGATTCATGGTTTACTCCTTCCCAAATTTCAGTCCTCTGCTCAAATATTACCTGATCAGAGAGGACTCCCCTTAATATCTTATATAAAAATGACATGGTGATTTGATAGCCATGCCTTAAATTTGACGTATTGTTAATTGCCAATATAACCTCCTGGTATATGTGTGTGTGTGTGTGTGTGTGTGTGTGAACTTGCATATAAAAATTTATTTACTATCTCTCTTTCTGTCCTAGAATATGATCTCCATGTTGAAGACACTTTGCTTTTCAGTGCTTGCTGTTCACAGAATTCTAAGAGGGCACTTAATGATCCTATTCATTTGTGTAACTTGTGTAACCCCCTATCCTTGAGTTTAGTCTGGAACTAGTGCTTGAGAAGTCACAGTCACAATGTAGTTGTCATCTCCCAGGATTCACCTACAGCCACCTCTCTCCCTTTCCTATTGTGTGGCAAGATTTCAATGTTTTCATTCCACAGCCTAGGGAGATGTTAGGTCTAACAGAGCAGCCAAACCATGTCTTAAGCCTGAAACCAGGAACAAGCAGTTCCAGCTATTTATCAGGTCAGGAACTCTCTCTTCATGGCAGGGCCTCCCCCTGGTTGTATAAATACCCCAACCTCAGGTGGCCCAGATTTGTCCCTCTCCTGTTACACAAAGTAGGGTGTGCAGAGCTGCCATTCACTGACCCAAGCCTAGTACTTCCTGACCCTAGTTAGTCTCCCTGGAAGACTGGCCACAGTGGGACCTCTTCCCATGTTCTTTCTGACACTTTATGCTGTTTTAATAATAATAAGACATTTGCTGAAAGTCTTTGTTGTACCTGAGCCTGTGTTCCCATGGCGCCTTCTGTAGTAACTCATTCCACAGATTTTGGTGCAGTAAGCAGGGTATACAGGGAAGAGCAGAATGGGTAGATCTGGGGACCATTCTTTTCAGCTCTCTCACATGCCTTTTGTACAGGAATATCTTGGGCAACACAGGACTCTCGGCTTTGTGAGCTAAACTGAGGGGTCACCCCACCCTACCAGCCTGGGAAGAGGTACAGATGCATGGCTGGAGGACCTAGGGCAGGCTGTCTCCATCCTCTGGGGGAAGGGTGGTAATAAATGGGACTTTAAACATCCCCCCAATGAATGGGACTTCACACTGAGATCAGTGATGTTGGGGCTTTCAAGGCCCAGTATACACTCCCCTGGCTCATGGCCTATTACATCTGTTCACATTCTGGAACAGGTATATCTACACTTAGGTCACCCAGACTGATCTCAAGGTTAGTATGAGGCTAGTCATTATTCAGGAGACTATTACAACTGAAGATGGGAACCTGGAGTGAAAATAAAAGTTTGAGCTTTTAATGAGCAGGTGATACAGGTGTGAAATACAGGTATGGGCAGAAGCCTGGAGAGGATGTCCAACTGCGGCTGTCCCAACTTTATGATGAAGGTGCCACTATTACCCCAATCAGCCTGAAAGGGGTTAACGAGAAGCTGGTTCTCCTAGTCAGAGCACACGTAGCTTACTGCTAATCACATAGTAATTATTCAATAAGTACTTTTCTATCCTCAGGCAAAAATTTTACTTATTTTTACTAAGTATTACTATAGATTTTGCTGGTTTTTCCATCTGATGAGAAAGTTGAATAATAAAGTCAGTTAAATTTGTGGTATAAGTACAAACAGTTTATAATGCAAATCCATTATTAATACTTATATGTCTGAGTTATCTTTCTTTAGCACAATCTAACATTTGAACTTAATCATTACTAATTTTATTTGAAGTGACTTATTCTTCTAGAATCGAAATACTAAAGTGCCATTTCATCAACCAAGTAGATCTAAGGTAAACATTCCCAGATAGAATCAAAGGACAAATAATAAATTTAATATTGAATCACAGTTATATATTTAGGTTCAGAATTAGACTTTTCAATTATAGATCCTATAAAATATTTGAAAAGCTAGAAGATATTTATCTTCACTGTCAAGTAAGAGAGGTATATTTTATAAACAAATCTTGGTGAATTATGTTTGATTTTTTCCTATTTTATATTCATCTGAATACATTAGCAAGTTAACACTTAACAAATAAAATATGGTTGAAGAAGAGAAAAATCTCTTTAAATTTACTTAAGAAAGCTAGTGAAGATATTTTAATGAATGTTTTATAAGTAGAAACTAGTAATAATTTGGGAGATATTTCCTTATGTTTGGAGAACATATGACATATACATGCATAGCATATATATAATGACATTAATTTACTGCCAATGGTCTCAACTTCTCATTGCCGCTTTTTATTTAACAATTGTTATCCATTATAAATATTTATATAGTATATTTTGCACTTTTTGTGTTTTGAACTATATGTATAATTCACTTTGGATGGATCCGTACTTGCCTTTTTTTTCAGTAGACATATAGTTATTTTGAAATACATAGAATTTTATGGTTTCACATAATTAAGAAATATAAATTATTGCTGAAATGAATTCAATTAGAATAGCAAACAAGTATACAGGTAATTGAAGTGCATATTGTGATTATGAACTAAATATATTGGGGTAGTATGAACATAGTATAAATGTCAAGAATGGAAAAAAATATGAACATAACACAATTAACTTAGAATGCTAGAGACTCTTAATGTTATTATGGATTTTAAATTTTTTTAAAATTTTTCTTGATATATTTAAATGCAAAAAATATTAAGCCTGATGAAATTCATATTTTTATTTATTAATGATGAGAATAATTGTAAATAATAAAAAAGCCACCACATATACACACAAATATATATGTATACATACTTCATGCAGTTCATTATAAAAACATTTCAATAAAATATATCCTAGGAGTATACAAGATATTTAATAACTATTATTGTCTCTGGATAAGCAAAGTGGGTGACTAAAATAACAATTGCATATTGGAGAATTTTCATTGCATTCCTGCAAAACAGTCATCTCACACTCCACTTCAAATCTTCTAGGTTTCACTTGTCCCGTCTCAGCTGCATCACATTTGTCTTGACTCTCACTTCAATCAGTACAAACCAAAATGCTTCCACCTTACATTCACAACCCACAACATTGCTTCTCTCACCAGGGCTTCTCCGTAGTTGTGAGATACTCTAGGACCCTTTCAGCCTCTATACCTAGGCAAGTTGAAACACATGGGTGCTAATGTCCTATGGGATGGACTTTTAACGACTGGAAAATAGGAACAAGCAAGTGAATTCTTCTTTTTTCCTTCTGCTGTCTGACAGTGTTGGTATGCATTTGTTCAGAAAACCTATTGTAAAATGTTTTTACAAAATTGTTATCAAACCCTGGAGAGCTCAGTAATGCACTCTTGTGCCATTTGCTTTATCCTTCACTCCTGATTCCTTGGAATTGTAGTCCCTAATGCAATCTTAATATATTAGCTTTTGCTTCCATATCTACTTGTTGGGGCACTTAGGTCAAGATAATTGGTTCCAGGAGTGTTTCTAAAACCAGAACTTCAGAATGGGATTTGGGAGCTAGAATTCTCACTGGTCTCATGGTAATCAGTACATAATTTGAGCTTCCTGGAGTTAATCCTGGCATACACAACATCAGGATTATTGTCACTTTCACCAGTTCCTAATTGAGATCAAGTGCATTTGGCAAGTTAAGTGTTGACAAATGAAGTTAAGTGTGGGTCTTAAACAGTATGGAGTCAATTATAATTGTAAATAACATTATAAGAAAACTTGCTTAAACCAGGGACCCAAAGATTTACTCATGTTTTCTTCTAGAGGTTTTACAGTTTTAACTCTTTAAGTTTAGAAGTATGACCCATTTTTAGTTTTGTTTCTTTGTTTGTTTGCTTGTTTTATGATGTGATTTAAGCACAAAATTCCATTGTTTCCCATCTAGTTGTTCCAGTAATATTTTTTAAGAGACTAATCTTTCCCCATAATATTTGTTAAATTTGTTGGAAACCAATTTATGTGCTTCTATTTTAGCCTCCTTGTTCTGTTTCACAGAACTGTGTCAATGCAAATTAAAAAATGGAAATAGAAAAACATCATCATTTTGATTATTGGAAGTTTATGGCAAATAAATAGGGTGGGTCTTCTACCTGATTTATTCCTGATGCAAGTTTTATTGTCTGGTCTAGTTCCTTTGTATTTCCAAATAAGTTTTAGAATCAGTGGCCCACTTATACAAAAAAAGGCTGAAATGAGTCTGTGGAACAATTTGGAAAGAATTGAAGTCTTATCATATTGAGTCTTCCAATCTGTGGGCACAATATATTTCTCCATTTATTCAGTTTATCTTCAATTTCTCTTAGTAGGATTTTATAGTTTTCATTGTACAGGTTTTGCACATATTTTGTTTATTTATACTTAAGTTTTTCTTGTTCATGGATGCTATTGTGGTTTTGAATTCAATGATATTCTCTGTGAAGCTGATAGTAATATAATTTTTTTATTTTCATAGGTGATCCATCCATTTTCCTTTGAAATTTTTAGAATGCTTTTCTCTGTTTATATTTTTCTCTATATAGCATTTTCTTTGAGTGAATTTTTCCTTATACTTTTTCTTTGCCAATTTATAAGCCCTTTTACTCTAATGCATATATATTTTATTTTATGAAATTAATTCCCATATTTTCAAATGTTTGCTCATCTATGCTTTTAATTTTTTTTCTCTTTTCTGACTGCTGTTTATATCTTTCCTGCTTCCTTCTGAGATACTACTTCAATCTAGTAATTCGCTTATTTATATCTTAATCCTACCCATTTGTTTGTCTATATTTATTTATCTCATTCCTTATGATACCTGGATTGCAGTCTGAGTTGCCACACACCAGGGGAATAGGGCTAGAGTTCCAAAGCAATGAAGGGGAAGACAAAAGAGGAGAACTTAGCAAATCCTTTCCTATTTTAACTCCACACAGTAACTATTTCATCATTTTAGTAGACAAAGAGAAGTTGGAGTTTTAAAAATCTTATATTTTCTTCTGTATTTAGCCCACATTTTCATTCTCCTTTCCAGATTAAAAAAAAAATTGTTATTTTTTGTGAGTTTGATTTTGTATTCTGTTTTCCATCTATAGATTTTCAAGTATTAACTTTATTTTGATTTATGTAATTAGCTTTCTACATTTTCCTTTTTTACTTGAGAAATCCAATAACCCACACATTGAATTTTGGGTAGCCATGATTCAATGTTTTTCCTCTCCCTTTTTTAACCTAACAAACCATTCATTATTTTTATTACTGTTGCTGATTTTATCTTTCTGAAATTTATCCTTTAGAACTCCCCATGTGTTGTGCAAATTTTTGTTCCTTCTCTCCTTCCCTCTGCTGTCCTCTTCTCACCTTTCCATCTATGTTCTCCATTATTTCTGAATGAGCATAAACACTTTGATTTGATTACATAGCTCTCAGTTAATCATTATTCCCTCTCAGCATTACAAAATACATTATACTTGTCTTCTGTCCCCATTGCTTCTGTGAAGAATTCTATACTTATCTAATTGTCATTTACTTTAATTGATATTTAATTGTTATTTTCCAACGTTCTTAATTTCCTCTTTGGGTTTCATGCTTTACAAATTCACTGCAATGATTCTAGGTTTAAATTTTATATAATTTATTTCCGCTTATTATATTTTCCTATATTGTAACTTGATTTATGGCTTCCTTTCATAAATTCTAGAAAATTCTCAGTCACTTTCTCTTCACATACATTCTCTATGTTCTATCCTTCTGTTGCATGAACTAGACATTTTAGATCACCTTATTTTATCCTTTTCTTTTCATGTTTTAATATTCTCTTCATATTTTATTTAATCTTGTTATTATTTACCCCCTGAGTAATTACTTCAGATATGTCTTCCAGTTTAATAATTCTCTATTCGGCTATGTTTCAGATGAGTTATTTTATTTCAAACTTTTTTGTCTTTAATTTTTCTGGTTATCGGTTCTTTGGGATCTCTTCTGATTATATCTGATTCCTGGGTAATATTTTTAATTCCATATATATTTTTTATTTTTCTAAAACATTCACAATAATTCTTAATTCTGCATATAACCAATTTCATTATATGAAATCTCTTTTTTCATGCTATGCATTACCCATAGTGGATTATTCCCTATGTTTTGCTGATTTTCATTTGAAATTGATATTTGGTTGATTTACACTAGAAAAAACTTAGAAGTCTGGTTAAGTGTCTCATTATTCCCACAGGTAGAATTTGAAATGAACTCTGCTGTGACTAAAGTTCTCAACTCACCTCTATTTACTGATTTAAGAATTCTGATATATTAGAGGTTTATCCCTCCCACTGTCCTCATTCACCATTGATAATATTGTTATTTGTGTTTTCTCCAAAATTAACACCATGTTTTCACATTTCAGCTCACTTTTAACTAAGGTCCTACATCTTAACAGACTAGCAATGAAGCAAATTGATACGCTATTAGAACTCAGTGATCTGAAGCAGGATAGTCTTTCAAAGGATCTGCTCTGCCAGATATAAAGTTCCAAATCCATTCACTTTTCTTCTCTGTGTGAGAAAATACCTATGTAGTAAATAAAATATGTTAGATAATATCAGATAACTTAAGGAGGTTCATAGTGTGATGCCCATATATAAAAATGATCCATGTATTTTTTTGAAGTTTTCCAAATACTGGTATTTGAAACTTTTCCCTAGCTGATGCAACACATTGTAAAATTTTACTCCATAAACTTAAAACACACTCTAGTGAAATATTTTGAACTTTTTTAGAAATTATCTGATTTTAAAGCTCCATTTAATTATTTTTAATAATATATTTTCATTAGAGAAGTTGTAGGTTTGCAGAAATATGCAAAAATACAGAATTCCTATATACCCAACCTATAATTAACACGTTTTCAATGCTTGTTTTCTGAGGAACAGCCAAGCTATTTTCCACATGCTATGCCATTTTATATTTCCACCAATAATGAACAATTGTTCCTATTTCTCTATATCTCCTCCAAAACTTGTTATTTTCCATTTTTTGAAAAGTAGCCAGTCTAGTAGGTTTGAAATGGTGTCTCATTGTGGTTTTGATTCACATTTCCTTAATAACTCTAATGACGAACATTTTTTCACATGCTTTGTGGCCATTTGATTATCTTCTTTGGAGAAATGTCTATTCAAGTCTTTTGCCCAATTTTAATTGGGTTGTTTTTATTTTTGTGTTTGTTGTGGAGCTATAAGCTTTATTTATGTATTTTGAATGTTAAGCCATTTTAGGATATGTGGTTTCCTATTATTTTCTCCCATTTTGTAGGTTCTCTTTTTACCTTTTTACTTTAATGATAAATGCTTTGATGGTTCAAAAGTTTTTAATTTTATGAAGTCCAATTTATCTTTTTTTTTTTTTTTTTTTTGCTTTTATTGCTCACATTTTTGCTATCAGGGCTAAGAAAATATTGCCTAAATCATGGTCCTAAAGATGATTCCCTATGTATTCCTCTAGGAGTTTTAGAATTTTAGATTTTATGCTTAGGTTTTGAACTATGTAGTTAATCTTTGTATATAGTGTGAGGTAGGGGTCCACCTTCATTCTTTTGTATATGTATATCCAGTTTTCCTGCTCCAATTGGTGAAAAGACTCTTCTTTCCTCTTCGAGTAGACGTGGTACTCTTGCCCTAAAACAATTAGCCATTGCTGTAAGACTTTATTTCTGTATTGTAAATTGAATTCCATTAGTCTATGTGTCTGTCTTTGTGCCTGTACCATGCTGTTTTGATTACTATAGGCTTTTGATGACATTTAAAATTAGTGTAAGTCCTTCAACTCCATTCTTTATTTAAAAGATTTTTGGCGGTATTCAGGGTCCCTTACCCTACCATATAAATTAGATGATTGGCTTTTTTTTTTTAATTTATTTTATTTTTTTATTCATTTTATTGAGATATATCCATGTACCATGCAGTCATACAAAACAAAGCATACATTCAATTGTTTACAGTACCATTCATCACCAAAATTAATTTTTGACATTTTCATTACCACACACACAAAAATAATAAGAATAAAAATTAAAGTGAAAAAGAGCAATTAAAGTAACAAAGAACACTGGGTCTCTTTTTTTTTTTTTTCCTTCCTCCATTTTTCTTCTCATTCATCCATAAACTAGACACAGGGGAGTGTGGTCCATATGGCTTTCCCAATCACATTGTCACCCCTCATAAGCCACATTTTTATATAATTGTCTTCAAGATTCATGGGTTCTGGGTTGTAGTTTGATAGTTTCAGGTATTTACTGCTAGCTATTCCAATTCATTAGAACCTGAAAGAGTTGTCTATATTGTGTGTAAGAGTGCCCACCCAGAGTGACCTCTCGGCTCCTTTGGACTCTCTCTGTCACTGAAGATTATCTCATTTCCTTCACATCTCCCCTTTGGTCAAGAAGATGTACTCTATCCCACAATGCCAGGTCTAGATTCCTGCCCGGGAGTCACATTTTACATAGCCAGGGAGATCCACTCCCCTGGGTGTCAGATCCCAGGTAGGGGGGGAGGGCAGTGATTTCACCTGCCAATTTGGCTTAACTAGAAAGAGAGCCACATCTGAGCAACAAAGAGGCATTCAGAAGGAGGCTCTTAGGCACAATTATAGGGAGGCCTAGCCTCCTTTTTGAAGCACAGTCTTCCCAAGGACAAGTCCTGTGGTAGAGGGCTCAGCCCATCAAACCATCAGTCCCTTATGTCTGTGAGCACATCAGCAACCATTGAAGTGGGGGAGCCCAGCACCCTTGCATTCTCCACCAGCTCCTCAAGGGGACTCTGCATATTTTTTTTATTTTTTTTTAAATGAATCTTTTTTTTAATCAACTATACTAAAAATTTTTTTTTTAAATACAATAAAAAAAAAAAAAAACATTTCAAACAAACCATAACAAGGGAGTAAGAACAAGGCAACTAACCTAAGATAACTACTTTACTTCCAACATGTTCCTCCTCTACCTCAAGAAAATAACCTAATCTAGCAACATTTCTGTGAATTTGTTCCTACCATACCCATCAGAAATTAACAGACCATAGTCATTCCTGGGCATTCCTAGAACATGGATGTACCCAGATAGCTTATCTGTTCTCATTGGGTTATCACTTCCCCTTCCTTACTTGCTCTCTGTCACTAGTTGCCCTACATTCTACATTATAAACCATTTGTTTTACATTTTTCAATGTTCACATTAGTGGTAGCATATAATCTCTTTTTGTGCCTGGCTTATTTCGCTCAGCATTATGTCTTCAAGTTTCATCCATGTTGTCATATGTTTCACGACAATCGTTCCTTCTCTACAGCCACATAGTATTCCATCGTGTGTACATACAACATTTTATTTATCCACTCATCTGTTGAAGGACATTTGGGTTGTTTCCATCTCTTGGCAATTGTGAATAATGCTGCTGTGAACATTAGTGTACAGTTATCTGTTCGTGTCACTGCTTTCAGATCTGGGTATATACTGTGAAGTGCAAATGCTGGATCAAAGGGTAACTCTATCTCTAATTTTCTAAGGAAGTGCTGACTGACTTCCAGAGTGGCTGACCATTATACAGTCCCCACCAACAATGAATAAGAGTTCCAATTTCTCCACATCCCCTCCAGCATTGTTAGTTTCCTGTTTGTTTAATGCAGCCATTCTAACTGGTGTGAGATGGTATTTCTTTGTGGTCTTAATTTGCATCTCACTAATAGCTTAGTGAGTGGAAATTTTTTCATGTGTTTCTTGGCCATTTGTATTTCCTCTTCAGAGAACTCTTTTCGTATCTTTTGCCTATTTTATTATTGGGCTGTCTGTACTATTGTCATTGAGTTGTAGGATTTCTTTATACATGCAAGATATCAGTCTTTTGTCAGATACATGGTTTCCACATTTTTTTGCTATTGAGTTGGCTGCCTCTTTGCCTTTTTGACAAATTCCTTTGAGGTACAGAAACTTCTAAACTTGAGGAGTTCCCATTTATCTATTTTTTCTTTTGTTGCTTGTGCTTGGGATGTAAAGTCTAGGAAGTGGCCACCTAATACAAGGTCTTGAAGAAGTTTCCCTACATTATCTTTTAGGAGTTTTATGGTACTGTCTTTTATATTGAGATCTTTGATCCACTTTGAGTTAATTTTTGTGTAGGTTGTGAGGTAAGGGTCCTCTTTCATTGTTTTGGATATATATATATCCAACTTTCCCAGCCCCATTTGTTGAAAAGACTGTTGTGTCCCAGTTCAGTGATTTTAGGGGCCTTATCAAACATCTGTCCCGGCCCGCGGGACGATCAACTGAGGCTCCAGCTCCTGCGAGGGAAGAATGGTATGGGACAAGAGACCGAGAACGACACAGCAAGACAGGTTTCCTGATCAAGCTGCAAAACTTTATTGAAGAGGCAGGGTATATATACTCTAAGGTAGAAGGGAGTGGCTAGTACAAACGGGTGGCGGCCTAGGATTGGTGGCTGCAAAGGCGGGTGGCGGTCTAGGATTGGCTGCTGTTGTTGCTAGGGCGGATGGCAGATGTAAGGCTAGCACAGGATTGGTGGCTACTGTTGCTGGGGTAGAAGGCAGGTAGTAAAGCTAGCACTCTAGGCACAAATCTTAGGCTATCACTTCCATAGAAGGCTGAGGGCAACTTAAGCCGCTATTGCATCAGCCCTAGCGGTCATGTTGCATATCTCCGCATCGCTGAGGGTGGATTTTATACATGCTACCTTAATCGTCCCCAACATCTCCTCCCTTTGTTTTTCAAAAGGATGGAGGAAGAATGCTGATCGAGCACTCTTTTGGCATTAACCTGCTGGGGGAAATAGAGGCCTCATTCCCCAAGTTGTTTGTGGCTCTGTTTTTCTGGGGAGGGGAGTTTTTGGCAGAGCAAAACCCCTATGCAAATGAGCATATTCTCAAGGAGCTCGAAAATGGCCTTTAATTGTTTTTGGCCCTCCTTTGCAGTGCTTTGCCTCGCACCAGCCGGGTACCAATCATAGCATACGCTAGAAGCATATTTTCGAGTTATATGCTGCTCCCGTAGGAGGGGGTTTCTTACCCGCAAGGGTGGGGTAGCAGTCAGATGATCTGGATCCAAACCTCTGGTCAGCGAGGTAAAGCCGGTGATAATGCACTTGAATAGGCTTGCTTAGGGCAGAGTCAATTTGGGTCCTTAACTAGCTGTACTATTCTTTTTATGGCCAAAGGTGCAAAGGATATTAATAAGGAGTATGGTTACTAAGGGGCCTAGTATAGGAAGGAGGTTAAGGGAGGATTTCCATTAAGTCCCCAGGAGATACCTCCTTGGGTTTCTCGCTCACGTTTGCGATTTTCAATTCCTTCCCTAAGTTTGGTCATGGAATCCTTAACTATGCCAGAATGGTCAGCGTAAAAGCAACATCCTCGCCCAGTGCAGCACAAAGCCCTCCTTGCTTAAGGAAAAGCAGATCTAAGCCTCTCCTGTTTTGGAGAACAACCTCCGATAGGGACGTAAGGGATTTTTCAAGATGGGTAATGGAGGTTTCAATGCGGGCTAAATCTTCGTCTATAGCAGCTCTTAGGTGGGAGAAGCCTTGGTTTTGGAGAATGATAGAGGCAATTCCGGTGCCTAGGCCAGTAATACCTAAAAGGGAAGCAATAGTAACAACCGTAACAAGTTCTCTTTTTTTTCTCAGCATGGCTGGAGATTGTGCGACCAAGTGGTGATAAAGGTCTTCCTCTGTATGAAAGAGGACATGGGGTAACACAGCCACTAAGAGGCACATTTCCCCTGTTTCAGTTAGGGCTTTTGCTGATACGCAAGGAGTAAGCCCCGTAGAAGAACACAGCCATTTTGCCCCTGTTGGGGGGATATAGAATTTACCAGGCGATGGAGAGGACGACTGTGCACAGACTGTTTTTAAGGAGGCAGAAATATTACCAATACAATGCCCAGAGTGAAGAACGGATTGCATAGTGAGACCGACTTTTCTTGCATTCCAAGAGCATCGGGAAGGATTGTCTTCATTAGAAGTATTAAATGTAACATTAAGAGCTATAGCATCATAATAAGGAGGCTTCGCAGAGAAACACAGCCAACAACTACGAGTAAAATTAGGCTGGGAGGAGTTTAGAGAGAGAAAGGTGGCTTGGAGTAGTGGCCAAAGCGGGCTATCAAACGATATGAATGGGCTTGAGGACGACAATATTAGAATGTTAGTAAAAGGGGGGGTAGTGGGGTGAATTTTGGAAAGATTTGTACTGGGCGTGCTCGGGACAGGAGAGGTAGCTGGAGGCACGAGCACTATATTTGGTCCAATGGCAGAAGGTTTTTGCTGTACTGCTTCCTTTTTTATTACAATAAGAGTTCCTGGGTCGGTTGATGAAAATAAGTAGATTCTAAAGCCCCATGTCCGACCGTTTAACCAAGAGTTATCAGTGGGGAGTTGTATGGTGAGATTTAGTTTTTCACAGTTTGAGTCACCAAATGTAGATAAGGTGGTGCATTTACTGAGTGTGCAGCCAAGGGGGGACCATTTTAAAGTTAGGTAGTGATCAGGGGTGGAAGGTTTCCAATTGGTAGCTAATGTTTCACACCCCCAGTATGCACAATAGTACTGGTTGGGAGTATTGCAATATTGTTTTCTGGGGTTGGAGGCCGGGCACATGTAATATTGGGCTTTGTTAAGGCATGGTGTGCCGTCTGAACATTTAATTAGATCACTGGCATAAACAAGGAAGGAGGGGCGTCCTGCTGTAATTTGGGTTTGCACGATTTTGGAATCTTCCCAACGTGCTAGGGTCCATTTCCAAGGCTGGTGGGGATTGGGATCAAAGATAGCGATACTTGGCTCACTAAGCATACTTTGCAAGAGAAAATGTAAGGTGGCAACTTTAAATAGCAGTAGGCTTAACAAAGCCATACTAATAGAGGCTATTGGCTCTTCTTGTTAAGGGAGACAAGCTAGCAAAGTAATACACCCTACGATGCACAAATATGCTATAGCAAGCAGGAATCTTTCTGACGGATTCCAATCTTTTGGGGCAATGGTTGCTAATCCGGCTGCAAACAGTAAAGCCAGAAAACCAATTAATAAAAGCCAATAGTAATTCAAGTGGTAATTCATGTGATTAGTGATGGAATAAACCTGTAAGCAGGACTTCTTTCCACTTCCGGTTGTGTGCGGGCTGGTCGTCTCCGGATGGGTTATAGCAGGAGTTATTGATGCGCTGGAAGAGAAAAGAAAGATATTTTTCTCAGGGAGAGGATTCTACCCTGGAAAGGTTATCATTAAGAGGAGGGGAGGGAAGTGTCTCAGGGGTTTGTTTCGGCAATGAGGAATTAATATGTTTTATCAGCCGTTCTGGAAGCCAACGAGGACCTTCCCTCTGTTGATCGTATATACAAGCAGAGCCTCGTTCCCAAATAATCACGGGGTCAGGCCCATTCCATTCTGACGTTAAGGGGTCACGCCACATAACAGTGGCTTGTTGCATTTGTGTTCTGGGATGCCAATGTCTGTCAGCTGCAGATTGTCCTTCATCATCCAGAGTTAGGAAGTTAAGAACAAAAAGAGCATGATGTAAAAGGTCTCGAGGTCGTTGTTTTGTGAGATTGAGAGTGCTTTCGGCCAGGCGGCACAGGGCATTTTTTAAGGTGCGATGTGCTCGTTCTACTATTCCTTGCCCCTGGGGGTTATATGGTATTCCCGTAGTATGCTTAATTTGTAATTGTTGACAGAAGGTTTGAAAATTTTTTCCAGTATACCCAGGCCCATTGTCTGTTTTAATGATTTTAGGTTGGCCTAAAATAGCGAAGCAGTGTAGTAAATGAGAAATAACATGCTTCGAAGCTTCTCCTGTTTGCAAGCTAGCTTGAGAAATGGCCAGGTTGCTTACAATTATAGCATGTTGGAGGCTTTGCTTGTGCCGTGAAATTTTTGTGCTGCGCTGCCAAAATTTGAAAAGCGGCGCCAATAGCTATTCCAAGGGTTTGAGTGGGCCCGATGCCAGAACAGAGCTTTATGTAATTATTAAGATTGGTATTACGAAAGGGATGGATTGCTGCTTGACAGGCAGCATTAGCATTCTCATAGGCCAGGTGTTTAATAATATCACTTTCGTTTTCGCTAGCCCCAAATAAGCGCTCAGCCATGTTTTGCAGGTGGCTAAGGAAATCGGTATATGGCTCATCAGGCCCCTGTCTTAATTTAGCGAGAGAGGCAGTGGCGGCGCCCTTTTGCGGAAGTTTTTTCCATGCTCTAAGCGCGGCCGTTTGTATTTGCGCTAAGAGACCTGGGGGGAAGTGAGCCTGCTTATCATTTTGATGGTAGGGACTTTGACCTAAAAATTTATTTAAGGTCCAAGTTTTAGAAGTGGTCTTACGGGCATTACGGGCGGCATATTTTTTACAATGCTCCTCATAATCGGATTTCCATAACAGGAAATCACTGCCAGACAAGGCAGCTCTGGCTAGCTGGAACCAATCATTAGGAATAAGTTCCTTTTCACTAAGGCTTTCCAGCAGGGCGAGCGTGAAGGGGGCGGTAGCGCCATAATCACTCACTGCCTTTTTTAATTTCTCTAGATATTTTAGACTAAGTTTTTTATATTTAGCTGTTGAGGTGGAACTAGCTTCCTCCTGCTCTCCTTCGCTAGAGTCGGGGGAATCTGATTTATTACTCTCCTCGCTATCGCTACTAGAATCGCCATTTTTGGAGCCGGCGACACCATTTTGGGAGCCGGCAGCGCCATTTTGGGAGCCGGCAACGCCATTTTGAGAATTTTGAGTCTGACTACGCGTAACCGGAAAAGCATAGGCGCGGCGAGTACAATGGAGGCGCGATGAGCGAGCGTTTTCTGGAAGCAAAAGGGCTGCAATGCATTGAGTTGCCGACCGGAGGTCGGCGAGCAAATCGGAGGCATGCTGCTGCTCTTGTTTAAAAGTTTCTCTAAAATTATCGGCGTGTAGCCGGAGATTTTCTGTGGCTTCTTCTAAAGCGTGAAACTGAGATAAGGGTGTGACTGGATAAGAATGAGAATATGGTTTGAGAAAATCGGGTGCGTAAGGGGGTGGCCAAAACGGAGGAAGGGAGTTATTTTCTAAAGAGGGAGAAATTTTAACCTCCGGTTCCTCCAAAGAGGGAGACATTTTAGCCTTTGGTTCGATTTCGTGCTGATCGGGCGACAAACTGACTTGACTGGTTGGGGTATTTGGCCTATCCCTGTTAGAATTTTCGTTTAAGGGATATTCAGGCATGTTAATAATTACTGAGCCGCACGCTGAAGCAGGGCGAGAGTGCTCTCTCAAAGCTTCCTCTCCTAATTTACAGAGGTTTTGGACGTCTGGAGCTGAAGAGTGGACTTTTAGAATTTCATTAATTAGGTTCCAATAAGAAAAGGCAGTAACCGGGACCTTTTCAGGACCAAAGGTTCGAAAATAATCTTTTAAAAAATTTCCAACTCTTAGCCAGCACTGGTGGTCTATAGTACCTTCTCGAGGGAACCAAGGGCAGGTTTTTAACAGGAAATTAAAAAAGCGCGTGAGATCTTTCTCTTTACTCGTGTTCCTCGTGCCTTGAGTGATTGCTTAACTTGACTAACATATAATTCGTGTTGGGAAATTTCCTTGTCCCATGATGAGGGTGGGGGCTTACCTTTTGTTGCTTTCTTTTCTTCTTCTTCTTTCCTTTCGCCGGCACTGTTCGACTGGTGAACGGATCTGTCTCGCGAGCGCACTTCCCCGCGGCGATCCCGGGTGTGGTGAGTGTGAGAGCTCTCTCCTTGAGTGTGGCGTTCTGTCCCTCGCAAAGCTCGAGCCGCACGTTGGGCGCCAGTTGTCCCGGCCCGCGGGACGATCAACCGAGGCTCCAGCTCCTGCGAGGGAAGAATGGTATGGGACAAGAGACACGAGGAACGACAGCAAGACAGGTTTCTGATCAAGCTGCAAAACTTTATTGAAGAGGCAGGGTATATATACTCTAAGGTAGAGGGAGTGACTAGTACGAACGGGTGGCGGCCTAGGATTGGTGGCTGCAAAGGCGGGTGGCGGTCTAGGATTGGCTGCTGCTGTTGCTAGGGCGGATGGCAGATGTAAGGCTAGCACAGGATTGGTGGCTACTGTTGCTGGGGTAGAAGGCAGGTAGTAAAGCTAGCACTCTAGGCACAAATCTTAGGCGCGAACGGCTATCACTTCCATAGAAGGCTGAGGGCAACTTAAGCGGCTATTGCATCAGCCCTAGCTGTCATGTTGCATATCTTCGGCATCGCTGAGGGTGGATTTTATACATGCTACCTTAATCGTCCCCAACAAAGATCAGTTGGACATAGATCTGGGGGTCGATCTCTGAATTCTCAATTCAATTCCGTTGATCAATATGTCTATCTTTGTGCCAGTACCGTGCTGTTTTGACAACTGTGGCTTTATAATAAGCTTCAAAGTCAGGGAGTGTAAGTCCTCCCACTTAGTTTTTCTTTTTTAGAGTGTCTTTAGCAATTCGAGGCATCTTCCCTTTCCAAATAAATTTGATAACTAGCTTTTCCAAGTCTGCAAAGTAGGTTGTTGGAATTTTGATTGGGATTGCATTGAATCTGTAGATGAGTTTGGGTAGAATTGACATCTTAATGATATTTAGCCTTCCTATCCATGAACATGCAATATTTTTCCATCTTTTAAGGTCCCCTTCTATTTCTTTTAATAGAGTTATGTAGTTTTCTTTGTATAGATCTTTTACATCTTTGGTTAAGTTTATTCCTAGGTATTGATTTTTTTCATTGCTATTGAAAATGGTATCTTTTTCTTCAGTGTCTCTTCAATTTGTTCATTTCTAGCATATAGAAACATTACTGACTTATGTGCATTAATCTTGTATCCCACTACTTTGCTAAATTTGTTTATTAGCTCTAGTAGCTGTATCATCGATTTCTCAGGGTTTTCCAGATATAAGATCATATCATCTGCAAACAGTGACAGTTTTACTTCTTCCTTTCCAATTTGGATGCCTTTTATTTCTTTGTCTTGATGGATTGCCCTGGCTAGCACTTCCAGTACAATGTTGAATAACAGTGGTGACAGTGAGCATCTCTGTCTTATTCCTGATCTTAGAGGGAAGGCTTTCAGTCTCTCACCATTGAGTAGTATGCTGGCTGTGGGTTTTTCATATATGCTCTTTATCATATTGAGGAAGTTTCCTTCAATTCCTACCTTTTGAAGTGTTTTTATCAAAAAGGGATATTGGATTTTGTCAAATGCTTCTTCAGCATCATTTGATTTTTCTCTTTTGATTTGTTAATGTGTTGTAATACATTGATTGATTTTCTTATGTTGAACCATCCTGGCATGCCTGGAATGAACCCCACTTAGTCATGGTGTATGATTCTTTTAATATGTCTTTGGATTCAAATTGCAAGTATTGTTTTGAGAATTTTTGCATCTATATTCATTAGGGAGATAGGTCCTCTAGTTTTCCTTTTTTTGTAGCATCTTTGCCTGGTTTTTGGTATTAGATTTATGTTAGCTTCATAAAATGAGTTAGATAGTGTTCCATTTTCTTTGATGTTTTGACAGAGTTTAAGTAAGATTGGTGTCAGTTCTTTTTGGAAAGTTTGGTAGGATTCCCCTGTGAAGCCATCTGGCCCTGGGCATTTATTTGTGGGAAGCTTTTTGATGACTGATTGGATCTCTTTGCTTGTGATTGGTTGGTTGAGGTCTTCTGTTTCTTCTCTGGTCAGTCTAGGTTGTTCATATGTTTCCAGGAAATTGTCCATTTCCTCTACATTATCCAGTTTGTTGGTATACAGTTGTTCATAGTATCCCCTTATAATTTTTTTTTTTTTATTTCTTCGGGATCCGCAGTAATGTCACCTTTCTCATTCATTATTTTCTTTATACAGGTCTTCTCTCTTTTTGATTTTGTCAGTCTAGCTAGGGGCTTGTTAATCTTGTTCTCAAAGAACCAACTTTTGGTGTTATTTATTCTCTTTGTAGTTTTTTGTTCTTTATGTCATTTATTTCTGCTTTAGTCCTTGTTATTTCTTTTCTTCTACTTGGTTTAGGATTGGTTTGCTGTTCATTTTCTAGCTTCTTCAGCTGATCCATTTGTTCTTTGATTTTGGCTCTTTCTTCCTTTTTAATGTATCCATTTAGTGCTATAAATTTCCCCCTCAGTACTGCTTTTGCTGCATCCCATATGTTTTGGTATGTTGTGCTCTCATTTTCATTTGTCTGTATATATTTAGCAATTTCTCTTGCTATTTCTTCTTTAACCCACTAATTGTTTAGGAGTGTGTTGTTTAACCTCCAGGTATTTGTGAATTTTCTAAGTCTCTGATGGCTATTGATTTCTAATTGCATTCCATTGTGGTCAAAGAATGTGCTTTGAATAATTTCAATTTGTTTTTAAATTTACTGAAGCTTGTTTTATGTCCCAGCATATTATCTGTTCTGGAGAAAGTTCCATGAGCACTAGAGAAGAATGTGTATCCTGGTGATTTGGGATGTAATGTTCTATACATGTCTGTTAAATCCAATTCATTTATCAGATTGTTTAGGTTTTCAATGTCCTTATTGGTTTTCTGGCTGGTTGATTTATTTATAGGAGAGAGTGATGTTGAAGTCTCCCACAATTATTGTGGAAAAATAAGTTGCTTCCTTTAGTTTTGCCAGTGTTTGTCTCATGTATTTTGTGGCACCTTGATGAGGTGCATAAACATTTATGATTATTTCTTCTTGTTGAATTGCCCCTTTTATTAGTATGTAGTGGCCTTCTTTGTCTCTCATATTATCCTTGCATTTAAAGTCTATTTTATCTGAGATTAATATTGCTATACTTGCTTTCTTTTGGTTGTAGCTTGCATGAAATTTTTTTTCCATCCTTTCACTTTCAGTTTCTTTGTGTCCCTGTGTCTGAGATGAGTCTCTTGCATGCAACATATTGATGGTTCATTTTTTTTAATCCATTCTGCCAATGTATATCCTTTAATTGGGGAGTTTAATACATTTACATTCAACAATATTACTGTGAAGATATTTCTTGAATCAGCCATCTTATCCTTTCATTTATGTTTGTCATATATATTGTCCCTCTCTCTATTAATATCCTTTAATGTACCCATAATGAATTTCTTTAGTACAGAACCTTTCTCCATGTCTCTCTCTTCTTTCTTTGTTTCTCTGTTGGTAGGGCTTCCTTTAGTATCTCCAGTAGGGCAGGTCTCTTGTTAGCAAATTCTCTCAGCATTTGTTTGTGAAAAATTTAAGCTCTCCTTCAAATTTGAAGGAGAGCTTTGCTGGATAAAGAATTCTTGGTTGGCAATTTTTCTCTCTCAGAATTTTAAATATGTCATGCCACTGCCTTCTCATCTCCATGGTGGCTGCTGTGTAGTCACTACATAGTCTTATGTTTTTTTTTCCTTTTTATATGGTGAATTGTTTTTCTCTTGCTGCTTTCATGACTTGCTCCTTCTCTTCTGTATTTGACAGTGTGATCAGAATATGTCTCAGAGTGAATTTATTTGGATTTATTTTATTTGGAGTTCACTGGGCTTTTATGATATGTGTATTTATGGTGTTTAGAAGATTTGGGGAGTTTTCCCCAACAATTTCTTTGAATACTCTTCCTAGACCTTTACCCTTCTCTTCCTCTTCTGGAACACCAATGAGTATCATATTTGGATGTTTTATATTATCTCTCATATCCCTGAGGACCATTTCAATTTTTTTTCTTTATTTTTTCCCCATTATTTCTTTTGTTCTTTCATTTTCCACTCTGTCATCCTCCAGGTCACTAATTCACTGTTCAGCTTCCTCTAGTCTTGTATTATGAGTATCCAGAATCTTTTTAGTTGGTCAACAGTTTCTTTTATTTCCATAAGATCTTTTTTTTTTTATTTACTCTTGCAATTTCTTCTTTATGCTCTTCTAGTGTTTTTTATTTATGTCTTTTATATCCTGTGCCATGCTCTTCTTCTTGTCCTTTATATCTTGTGCCATGCTCTCATTGGTCATCTTTAGTTTTTTGATTAATTGCTCCAGGTACTGTGTCTTCTCTGATATTTTGATTTGGGTGTTTGGGCTTGGGTTATCCATATAGTCTGTTTTTTTCATATGCTTTAAAATTCTCTGTTATTTTTGGCCTCTTGGCATTTGCTTAACTTGATAGAGTTCTTTTAGGATATGTAGACTGATTCAAACCCTTATCTCTAATTTGACAGATCTACAGCTTCACAGAGTACACTTTCTCTAACCAACAGGTGGCATCCGTGAGCCACCTATTCCCCTCAAGCCAGTTCTCCCCCATTTTGTCTTTGTGGTGAGTGTGGGTGTGAGTCTTGTGGGATCCAATTGGTGCACCAAGCTTGCATGTGTAGTTGGTGTTGCCAGCCCTGCATATAGGGCATGTGTCTGAGTGGTTAGGGAGGAGGGTGGCTATAATAATAAAATCTCCTGGGTGTTCCTGGAGATTTAATGCTGTTGCAATAATCTAATCCTTCAGTTCAGTCTTGCTACAGTTTGTCTCTGCCACTGACCCACAAGTTCTTGGTATTGGCATATGGTCCCTGGTACGTGCAAGTGCATCCCTCTTCCAAGCTTTGCACTCCTAGGTTCTCTGCTGAGGGATGACTGTGCTATGTCACAGGTGAGTGCCATCCCCCAAGGGAATTTCTGGGCTGCATGGCTGTGTAGGGGTGTTCCCAGTCTGCTGAAAGGATGGTTGGATGCGTCATGTTAATTTCCCCCTTTTCACACAGCTCTGCCTTCCTAGCTCTGGGAGAATTAGCTGAGGGTGGGGAAAAGGCTATTGTCCATGCCAAATATTGTGGTGTGTGCACGTGTTGTTGTAAGCACTTCCCAGCTCTGGGCTGTGGCGCTAGTGCCAGGCAGGAGCATTCCCAGCCCACCAGGAAGATGGCTGTAAGGGGATGCCTCCGCTTTCTTGGGAAGTTGTGGTGTTTAGCAAATTTTCTCAGCCATTGGACTTATTGCCTTGTGTCTCAGAGCTCTCTTATTTCTGCTCTTGTCTGGGCACAAATTGCAAATCTTTGAGGCTTTCTATAATGGGCTTCTAAGAATAATTGTTTTAGAAAAAGAGGAAAAGATAAAAAAAAGAAAAAAAAAAAGAAAAAGAAGGGCCCTCCTTGCAGATCTAATAGGCTATGAAATGCTAAGAGACAAGGAGATTAGGGCCATTAAGGAACAATCAAGGAAGCAGAGAAACCAGCTCTTCAGACAAGGAAACTCTCCTAGTGGATTTGCATATGAGCCTGATTCTGTTTGAGCCCTGCCCTTCTCCATTCTATGTTCACCGGAAAACAAAAAGTCTCTGTTTTTTTTTTTTTTTTTTTTTTTTTTTTCTGTTTTTGCTAGCCTTATCTCCTCTCTGCCAGGCTGACTGCTCTTGTATTCTCCATTGTCTGGTCTCAGTCTATCTATGTTTTAGGTTTGGATCAGCAGACTGAGGTTTCAATAAGAGCTACAACTGCAGTTCTCCCTCCTTGTTCCCAGCACTGATGGTCCCTCCTCCCATGGGACTGAGCCTGGCAGGGAGGGGCATGGGTCCCCTGGCTGCAAAAACTTATAGATTTTGCTCATCTCAGCTGTTCCATGCATTCCTGAGTGTTGTATGAAGTATGCCCAATGTCAAATTGCTCTCCAGTGTCCAGTCCACGCAGTTCCTGGCTTTCTACCTACTTCCCTGGAGGAGTGACTAAAACCAACATCTCACCACTCCACCATCTTGCCCCACCCTCAGCACCTGATTGGCTTTCTAATTTCTGCCAAGAAGACTACTGGAATTTTGATTGGGATTGTGTTGAAGCTATAGATTTCTCTGGGTACAATTGACATTGTAACAATGTTTAGTCTACCAATGAATGAACATGGAAGTTTCTTCCATTTTTTTCAGTCTTCTTTGATGTATTTTCACAGTGTTTAGTAGTTCTTCCATGAATAAATCCTTTAGATCCTTAGTTATTCTTAGCTATTTGATTCTTTTCATTGCTATTGTAAATGGATTTTTTTTATTGATTCTCTCTTGAACTTCTATGTTGCTCATGTATAGAAAATTACCAATTTTTGTGCACCAATCTTCTATCCCACAAGTTTGAATTATTTGCTCTAGTAGTTTTATTGTGGATTTTTCAGGATTTCCTATATAGAGGATCACATTATCTACAAATAGGGAAAGTTTTACTTCTTCCTTTCCAAACGGAATGAATTTTATTTCTTTGTCTTGACTAATTGCTGTGGCTAGAACTTCCAGTACAATGTTGAATACCAATGGTGACAGTGGTTATACTTGTTCTTGATCTTAAAGGGAGTGTTTTCAATCTTTCTCCATTGAATATAATGTTAGCTATGGATTTTCATATGTGTCCTTTGTCATGTTAAGGGAGTTTCCTTCTATTCCTAGTTTCTAACTGTTTTTACCAAGAAGGGGTGCTGGATTTTATCAAATTAATTTTCTTCTTCAGTAGTGATGATCATTTGTGCTTTCTCTTTGTTCTATTAATTAATCAATTTTCAGTTCCTTAGCCAATTTACTGATGACTCAGCCAGACAGCTAAGAGAAAAAGTATATTGTAATTATTCTTCCATTTCTTTCCCAAAAGGACCTATGAACATTCATTTGGGTGACAGCATATTGAAGAAAGTGGAATAGGCAGACATGTTGACAATTATTGGAAACAGGTTCTGAATTGACACTGATTCCTGGAAACTCAAAGTGTTTCATGGCTTATGGAGCCAGATATTAAATGTAGTTCTGATGTAAGTCTTGTTCGCAGTGAACACATTGTGTCTGTGGATCCTCCAATGTCCAATTTTCCAGCTCCAGAATATGTAGTTGGAAATGACATATTTGTGAGTTGGAGTGATCCTCACAGAGGATCCTGTAGGGTAAGATCTAGTATAGTGGTGAAGGCCAAATGGATACTTATGTAACTCTCTCCCAGCCTAGCCAAATAGAGTATCAAAAAGTTTATTGCATTCTCAGGGGACATGGAGAAGATTGCTGGTCCTTATTTTATTGTCATTTAACTTGCCCCTTCAAAAACAGTACATCCTGGAGAGTGCATGTAGACCATCATAAGCTCAATTAAGTCATAACCTGATCTGAGTTGATGTTTTTGATGTGTTATCATTTCCAGAGTAGATAATGTGCCTCATGTATGTGTTATGTAGGCATTTGTTTTTGTTGTTGCTGTTGTTTTTGTTTTTTTGATTGTTTTTGTTTCTGTTTGTTTGTTTTTTTGGTACTCTCTGGGTCACCACAACCATGAGTGGACATGTGCAACAACCCTGGCAGAGAAGGGTATTATTATCAAGGGCTCAGACTCCTCAGGAATAAAAGTTTGGGTTGCAACACCAGATAATGCACTAAGACCTGACAGTATGATATCTGATAGGGTGGGGAATTTAGAAAAAAAATAGTTGGAATCATGTAGTCCCACTTGTAACCCTAAGACCAACTGCTGCAACCAGGTGTAGTTCATCATACTATCCCCCTTTTTCTAAGATTCCCCTCAGGGGCATAGTTCCATGGGAGCCATGGAGAAGTCTATGAGATTCAAGGAATGGGTTATTATGGTCATAAAAATGTGTTGGTCATATGTCCTGCTGCAAGGAGTATACTCGGCTGGTGGTCATTGCTGCAGATGCTCTGGATTCACCAAAGCCATGCCTACCTTGGTTGATTACAGTCAATGATTAAGCATGACAGGGATACTAAGGCAGGGTCATTCATTTGGGATGCCAGACTCCCCAACTGTAAAACTTTGGCTTTTGGACTGACTACTGACCACTATGGAAACACTCTCAAATAGATTGGGGCTCTTCCTACCCAATCTTCTTTACTGGTCACTGAAGTCAAACCAGTAAATAGTCTGAAGATTCTTTCCTTCTACTCTTGCCTCCTCCTATCTTTCATGGTTCTTTTCACCAATACATCTATTGCATATCAAATACTGACTTGGCATCTGCTCAGAAGTTCATAAGTTAGAAAAATTCCCCTATGTTTTTTTCTTAAATATTTTATAGAATTCACCTGGCATTTTTTCCTCCTTCATTTTATCCTCCTCTTCCTCCTCTTGCTTCTGCTCCTTCAGTTACTTATTACTGTCCCTATAATTCATTTGTACAGGTGGCAATTAAGCGATAACAAACAAGAGAGCTACATGCAAATACTAATTGACTGCATTCTTATGGTAATCTATAAAGGTCTAACTTGTGAGAGATCATGATTGCTGTAAACCCATGTTATTAATCATAGGACAGAGATTGTTTACTTGCAACAATAAAAAATGACCTTTAATCAGTTTTCCTGAAAGAAATATGAAAGAAAATTATTTTTCTTAAGTTTAAAACTTATTTAAATGATTACAATCTTTCCTTCTTTGCTGTGTTAAATGCCAACTATGTTTGATCTTTTACTCATAGCAAAAATTATTACTGAATTGATGTGATGAGATAAAATTTACAGTCCAATTTTCAAGATGATCTGAGAGAGATTCAGGTAACGCCACTGAACCAAGCTGTTGTTTTTTTTTTTTTTTTTCATTTTTTGGATTCACACACCAAGGAATTCAATCTACTATTACTATGTGTTATTTTTTCTTGTTACACAACAATATACCAATGGTTAGAAAGGGTGAATTTATACTTCATGCACTTTGAGAAAGAGAAAATGTGAAATGATAAAATCCTAAACCTTTAACTGATTGTTTTAATTCACATACTGGGGAAATTTTGATACATTCATCTAATTGAGAAATATTTATTGTATATTTACATCATGCAAGGCAGTGTACTGGCCACTGCAAGTGTTGTGAAAAACAGAATGTACCTTCCTTACTTTCTCTCAGAGCATGCAGATTATTGAAAGCAGATAGAAATAAAAATGTCAAATGGGTTCTTCTGGAATGGAAGCTATTTGATGTTATGACCTGGGATCTGATTGAGTCCAAGATAGTTGGGGAGCTTAATTTATTCAAGAATAACAGGATGTCTGGAAAGGTAGAAAAACAATGTATTCATTTATTTATTGGGAGAGAAGTCACTGGCATTTTTCTCCACAGGGAAAAATGAAATTTGCCTTTTGGATCATCCATTTTCAGTCTTCTGTTTTCATTACATGGCACCATCTCAGGGATACAGGCATAAGAGGATAAAGGCATCATACTTTCCTAGTGCAAGGTAAAACAGACCTTTAGCCAGACAAATGCTAGTCGTTCAGAGAACCTTGTTTTATGAGGTGGCTACAATGGAGAGAATAGATAGTTTTGCACAATGTTAAAGAGATTTCTGGTTCCTGGGGTAGGGGCTGGGGGAAGTTTATCAGAAATCATGACTCTAAAATCTTCTCTTCTGAGAAGGAACATTATTACAATCACTCTAATGGAATTAGATGGTCTGGAATGTGTCCAGTTACTTGTTTTAAAGGCTCCAAGGAACTCACACGGGCTCTCACAAGGAGGGAAGGAGGCATTGTTGTTGAGATCCAGGATTATTTCCAGGTTCTGTATGTTTGTCTAGAATACTGGTATGCAGTTAAGCTTTGGGACCTTTGCAGCAAACAGTCACCCAGGAACAGTGACAGTTCTCTGGAATCATGGCTGAATGTAAATATTTATAAGGATTATATACTTGGAAAATAGACTTGAGTTCTTATGGGACCCTAGAGGATCTGTCCAGGACTATGGTTCACAAGAAAGATCACCAAAATGGAGAAAAAGATGTCCTAGAGTGCCTCAGAGTTTTCCTCAATAATGATCTGTTACACCATATCACATACAGACAAATACTAGGAAATAAATCTAATTTATTGGATGTTTCTCAGCTAGGAATTTGCAATCAGGACCAGTTCCTTTGGTCTGGATTATCAGGCAAATTTTTGAAAAATTGGTGGTGTGGATTGTTGTGGCAGAAATCACTAAGCTACAAAAAATCCCTTCCTCTCATGTTTGAGAATGTATCTGGACTACATTTGCCAGTCTTCTTTGTATTTCAGTGTGGCCTTGAGGCCAGGTTCTCTCCAACGAAATGAATGCATCAAAAATGTGTTTCACTAATAGGTTGGGTATCTAGAAGCTTCCCATAAGGTTCTCCTTCAAAGCCTTTACACTTCAATTGGCTGGTTCCATTTTAGCCCTGGAGATAGCAGAGCTATGATTGGAAAATTAAACCATTATCCTTTTCCATGAAGGACCATGTGAAGTAGAGGCCACCCGTGGACCTGAATGCTACCCTGTAGTGAATGAGGGAATGCTTTGGACATACTTTTACAGTAGTTCAGTTCAAACATGGTTAAATTACTAGAGGATAATGGTTTCTAGAAGGAAGATACTGGTTTAATTGCTGCTAAAGGTAAGTGGGGTCTCAAATATTGAGAAATAAGGAATACATTTTTGACACCCACAAACACACTCATATTACCTGAATATGTAGGTAATAACTGAAGTCATTTGTAACTTTGCTTTGCAAACATTATGCCAAGGCAATTAAAGTTTGTTATTCTTACTGCAATTTTTATTCATTATAGTGGCATCATCCAGTTATTTAAGATGGCTGGTAAGATAAAACAAACATGTGTATTACAGAAACTCTTGAAATGAATGACTCTGTCCTTCAATTTGTAAATTACCTCTGAGGTAAATTCTCTACAATAAAAATGATTTCAACAATACTTGCAAATTGTTTTCTTTAATATAATCCATATTTTTAGAGTCTGTGTTTTATTACATTTCCTCAAAATTATCACTTCTTGATTTTAACATAAAATATGCATTTGATTTATTAATGTTAAATGCACTTAAAATTTTTCATTGCTGATACTGTATATTAAATATTTTTTGTATGAAAGAATAGCAAAATTTGCCTCTTAAAAAAGTGAAATGATACAACTTTATTATATATCTTAAGAGAATGATCTTTAATGGCGTCCACCAAAACTAACGTTAACCTTGATCGAAGCTGGAGAAAGGACATTTTGAAATCACATGCATTTCTGAATTTTTGGTGTTAGAAATTAAGATTTATCAGGGATTGTGGTTGGCAACGTGACAAAATCACTTCAATTTCTTTTTTTATATGCACAATACACTAATGTATTTGGGGAAGATCTGATTTTTTTTGTAGTAGTCAAATCAAGTGTTTCAAACTGATTTGCTTGGTGATCTGTTTACACTTGTAATTTGAGTTTATCTTTATAAATTAAATGGCCCAACAAATAGTCCACCTAAGCCTGGATTTAGAAAGTGTTATTCTAGAAAATTGATTATCCACGACTATATCTGTGTGTTTATGTTTTCTGAATGTTTGTTTACACTGGTTGTTTCTGTAGATGAGGCTCAGCCTTGGGAGGTCAGATTTCCTGATCTGATGTCTTCAATTCACACCAGAGAAACAGAGCAAAAATTAATATCATTAAAACTACTACAAAAATATTGGTCACTTTTTACATTTTATAATTAATCCTGGCTACAAATATTTAAGAAGAATTATTTTTTCTTTAGTTTTGACAGATTCCTTTTTTTGAAAATATTTCAATATACACTGAAGGACAGTAAAACCTGTCATCCTCAGATTTCATCAATCTATTTATTGTGTTTTAGATGGATGTATTTTATGGCTAATTATTGACCATAGCACATTAGATACACCCATTATTTTATGATAGGTTTGGATTAGATCAGCATCTAAATTCTGAAAAATTATTCCTTCTCATTTCCATTTAGATGGGTATCTGACTAAAGCAAAATACCACTCTGACTTCTTAATATATACCATATATTTTTTGATAAGAAAGTAAAGTCTTTTTCTGCTATGCAAAAGATTGAAATTTGGATATCACTCAAACAATGATGTCTTTAGTTAACATTTTCATTATGACATATTTATGTTCCAAATTTTTGTAAGTGAATAGCAGCTTCTATTACCATATTTTAACTGTTATAGAAAATCTTGAAATTAATATTCAGTATATGAGCAGAAACATTTGAAGGATAAAGGGGTAAATGAAGCAATGAGAAAATTAAAATTGAGGATAAAAATGAAAGTTTGAACTAAAATGTTATTAGTTTTTAAAAGAAAACAGCTTACATATTTTATTAATGACAAGTAATATTTTATGATACTATTACTTAAGTTGTACACACATAAAACTAATATGAAATCCTTATAATTATAGTTCTGGTACAGCTTTCCTAATAATGAACTAATTTACAATTTAAATACAAACAAAATTAATAAAATCCAAAATAAAACATTGCTTCAATTTGGGAGTTGATTTTTTGGTTGAAAATATATAGCTATTTTGAACATATGGAACTGACAGTACAATATTTTACTAAATTTCATGCTTATGACAGTTTTTCCATCAATTTGTTTTCTCTGTTTCAGATAACAAGAAACTTTTCAATGCAGCATGATGTGTGGACTTTGGTTGGTAAAAACAGAAATTCATGTGTTCATCCCATCACTGTAATTTTCTCATTGGCCTATAATGGTAAATTTAGTATCACTGGAACTGGGGTAATTGTTACAAACATAAAAACAAGCATAGAAAGCATAGCCAATGTTGACTAAAAATAGATATCCAGGTGTCCATGAGCAGTGATTCTAAACCTGAACCAATTTTGCCTCCCAGAAGATAGGTGACCATATCTGGAGACATCTTTTGTTTCTTGTAACTGGAGATGGGGATGCTACTAGCAGCTAGTGGGTTAGGCCAAGAATACTGCCAAACATTTTATATATGTTATATGATAGTCTCCTGCAATAAAAAATTATCAGGCCCAAACTGTCAATATTGCCAAAGTGAGAAACCCTGATCCAGACTATGCTTAGACTCAATTCTTTTTAGCAACTATTAAGATGAAAAAACAAATTTTGTATTATATAGATATAGTTGAAAAGACACAGGCTTGTCACAAAGCATCCAACTAAGTCAGAATGGTTCAAAAATGGTTTCGAACATTATAAGAGGTTTTCAAAAGTTACTTTGCTCACTAAAGTGTTTAATCGCAGGGCTAGGGGAAAGAATAACTTGACATTAGCATCAGGATATTAATTGTTTTTAGAAATCTGAATATCAGGTAACAGGACTGAGTTCCTTCCTTTGAATATACCAGAAAAACAAATTTAGACTACTTATTCCATTTTCACACCATTTCATTAATTTTCAAATTCATCATTTAATTATTCCTCCTCCTTGCTTTCAGGTAATGACCTCACATAAGTCATTGAGAAAAAAGAAACCACTGAAAAAGTTTCATCATCTTCCATGAATAATTTTCCAAACACTACTAGAGATATACACATTTTCTCATTCAGCACACACATTTTAAGGATTTTACTTCTGTGAAAGTTAAATATCTCCATAAGTGCCCTTGTTCTCCTCCATCAGTGATTTGTACCTGTAATTTCTTATTTTTTTCTTTTTCATCCATGTCTTCCTGTATTAGAACATTACATCAACATACAAATACACTCTAGAATCTATCATATTAACTAGGAAAAAAAAAGGAATAAAAGGTTTAGTTTTATCTCTTTCTTAAATGTCTGGTCCAGAAAATAATCTAATGGTACACATTCTGACACAGCTATTGCCTTCTTAATTCTAGGGAAATTTATTTCTTTTTTGTTGCCTCTAACCCGTCACTGGGCATTGTCTTATTGTAACCAGCTATTAAAACTGCCTCTACAAAACACATTAAATTCATTCTCTGCAATTTCTTTTACATATAATCCTGCTCTCATTGTTTATTTGATCTTGAGTTTGAGTATCTACGTTAGGAGAATATCTGTGGTGAACATGGTTCCCCACCTCACATTAAGATCCGTAGTAGATCATGAATTTTGTTCTTTAACGATCAATTCTTTCTCCTGTGACTCACTGCTAAATTGTGTTTCTTCTAAACCAATCACTGAAACCTCACTCTCCCTGCCAGTGATAGGTGCAGGAGGGATTGTGGAACCCTGATCCTGCCCCTCCTCAAAGGAAAAAAATAAACATATTTTATTCATATTCGTATTTTTACATGGAGAATTCTGTGGGAAGAATTTTGGGGAAATTCCCCTTATTAAAAAAAAAGTCACAAGAGAAGGTTTACCCCTTTTTCTACTACACATACTCATATCGACAGATGCAACCATAGCCCTTCCTGTATTAGACAGGAAGCCTGAGAACTAAGCTGATGTGCTGCAGAGGGCAGCTCACAGAATAAGGATAAAAGATGGGTTCCCGACGACTTCATTTAGCCACTGAATTTAACAACCGTGCGGGTGCCTGACCTCGAAAGTCTTTGCTTTATGAGATAATACATTTTCCTTATTGAGTTAGATATTTTTTTTTTCAGGCAAAATATCGTATCTAGTAGACTACTTACCCACAGTCCTGGTTGGATGATTTAATAAATTGATTCAAGTACAGCACATAGCACAGAGCTTGGGACATAAAATAATTTCAAAAATGGCAATTATTACTATTTAATTTCTCCTCCTCCACCTCTTCCTCCTCATTCTCTTTATCATCATCACCATCATCATCATCACTGTTTAAGTTACTAGTTCATGTGGTATAAGTAAATTTAATTACCAGGCATCAATGGTAGGCCTTTTTATGAAAAAAAAAACAAACAAACAAGAAACAGTTTTAAATAATTAGATAAAAACATAAAAACACAGGATAAACACAAATCATTTTATGCAGCTTAAGAAACTTTTTTTTTAAAAGAAACTTTCAAATAGAGGGGATTTAAAATGTCTGCTTGGTTCTTCAGCAGGTTATCCATAAACTAGAAATTTCCCTCTCCCTTATGCTTGTTGAATATTTTTATAGCTAGGCTCATATTTGTCCATCAGGAGTGATGCATTTTAATCAATGATGAGAGATGATGATATAAAATTTAAGCAAATAATAAATATGATATGTTTCTCACTCAGAAACAAGTGAGTTTTTAAAAATAGTAAGAGATCGAAAGATGTACAATATTCAAAAACAAATTTATACCTTTTGCTTCAGTTATATTATGTGATGTTAGCAATAGATATTTGTATCAAAAAGCGAGTTAAGCACATTAGGAATTCTCATAATCATTCAATCTTAATGAATGTAACTTAAATCATAAAGTTTTGGTAATTTGAATGCCAAACTTATAATCAAAGTGGTCAAGGTTCAAATGCTATTTGAGCAAACTAATATTTGGATTTAATTTGTACTTACAAATCTATGGCAAGTACACAAAGCAAGTGAAAGGACTGTAAATTCTCTCGATAACTTTGACATAAGAATCAGTGGAATAAAATATAGGAAATGAAAAAATTATGAAATTGTTGCTTCTATCTTACTGTAAATTAAATATAACTATTGCTGATAAGAAAATGTTATTTAAGGATTGAGATAGGTGAAGATACATAAAATTACTCAACTCTTATGGTGGACCAAAACAGATTTTCTTATTTTAGGATCATCTAATCCAATTTTATCCAGCCAATTTTAATCTTATGCTTATTTTTAATCATTAATAAAATCTTATATAAGAAACAAATATGTATATTTTGTACTAATAATAGTGTCAGGGAATTAAATGATTACACAAAAATTAAGATTCATGCCAGCTCTTCATTTTCTGTATTACAAGACAGAAACATATAATAGTTAAGCCATATATTCTGCAGAAAATAAGCATTAAAAATGTCTGAATATTTTTAAAATGTTATTTTGACAGTCTATAATCAATTACATTTCATAAAAAATAAAATCATGAAGCATTTTGTTTTCCTATCAGCACTGTATCTGTAGTTAGATACCAATTGCTGCAAAATAAGTTCACAGTTAAAATTGATATTAATTTGTGGTGAATTAGAATGTGATGTTACAGCTTTTGTTCAATGAAATAGTACTTAAATATATAAAAATTTGAGCATGAAAATAATGACATTGTTGACACCCATCATGAGACAATTGAGAAAATATTAAATATAATAAGATTATAATAATCATCAGTCTCTTAAGATTTAATTTAAAATGAAAGAATGGTTATTGATAATAAAAAATAGATACATAATGACATTTGAATCTAATTCTCTTTTTTTCTTGTAATGACAATAGTTGCTGATCTTCAATATTACACAAACTACTTGCTAACTGTGGCTTCTTTTGTTCAAAGTTGATATGTAAAAATAAAAATTTTACATAAACTTTACTTAGAAGATCATTAAATAAAACTAGCATCAGCATGGAAAATTGTTTCAAGATCATTTACAACAAAATATTTCTTGTCATTATTACCAAGGTTATTTGAGGTTTTATAAATACTGGTTTTCCATAATTAACACTTCAATATGAAGATGAAAATAAAATGTCAAAGCTCCAAAACTAAGAGTATTGTACTATCTAATTTATAATAATCTCAATTTGTATTAATTTATAATAGCATATTAATTGATAATAGATATAATAATTCATATTATTTTAGTGGTGCCATTTATTCTCTTAACCAAAGGATTTACAACATGATATTAGGATCTAAAGACTTTGCACTGTTTTCTTTAAAGAATTTATCAGAATAAAAGTTAATGAAATAGTGAATAATACTAAATAAAGTAGACTTGTCTGATCAAATTAGAAGAATGGGAGATGTTTTATCTATTCACAATCAATTAAACATCACATTTTCTTTTCTGATCTTTTGTTGTTGTTGTTGTTGTCCTTTGTTGCCTCATGTTCTTATGTTTATACATCAAGTTGATTTGTATTAAATACAATCTGGAAAATTAAGAAGGAAATGCACTCTTCTCTTATTATTCTTTCAGTTCTAAAGACTGCATTGGCAGGACTTCTTTCCTTTCTGTTATTGGTAATTTGTACTATGTTTAAATTTTATTTCGTTAGTTCTGCTAGGAGTTTGCATTAGTTTCCAATTGCTACTGTAACATATTACCACAATCTTCATGACTTACAACACCACAAATTTATTGTACTACAGTTCTGGAGGTCAGAAGGTGAAAGTAGGCCTGGTCTCACCAAGCTGAGTTCCTTCTGTAAATTCTAGAAGAAAATCCATGTTCTTGCCCTTTAGAGCTTCTAGAGGATGCCCAGATTCCTTGGCACATGGCCCTCATCCATCTTCAAAGCCTGAAACAGCAACACTCTGATCTTTGCTTCCTGACTTTCCTGCCTCCATCTTTCACTAATAAGGAATATGGTGATAACATTAGATCCCCATAAAAATACAGCATATTCTCCCCATCTCAAGGCCCTAAATTTGAGCATATCTTCAAGTCTCTTTTGCCATGTAGAGTACATATTCACAGGTACCAGGAATGAAGACATGGACATTGTCAGGAGGTCATTATTCTGCCTACTACAAAGTTTTCAATTTTATTAGAATGATCAAAAGTTAATACTTTTAACTTTGTTATTTTTTCTTTATTTTATGTGTCTTAAAGATGCCTAGGTTTTTTGCTCTTATTATAATTTTCTTCCTTCTTCCTCTCAGTTTAATTTACTTTTGTTTTTAGCATCTTGAGGTGGAGGCTTAGCTAGTTAATTGTTAAACCTTTCATGTTTACACCAAGGACTGCTTTGCCTGTATTGCACAAGTTTTGATTTGGTGAAATTTCATGACCTGTCTGATCAAACTCTATTTTAATATCCATTGTGATTTTTTTTTGACAGTTGTTATTCAGACATACTGATTTTTAGACATAGTTCCTGATGCTGCGGATTTACAAGTGCCCTTGCAGATATACTATTACCCTAAAGATTCTAGGTTGTTTTGGGAAACTTGAACACTGTAAAAAAAAATGTTTTTCTGCTTGTTCTCAAGGATCCACCAATGGAGGGTCAATGTCTCCTTTAGAAACATCCAACTTACTAATACATCAGCATGCTCTTTTCTCCTTCCACAGGCCTTACTGTCTCTTTAAGAAGACATGGCTATTTACCACACCACCACTCCCCTCCATGGTAAGAAAGAGCCTAGGTATTTATCTCAAACTTTTACTGAAAGATGTAAAAAAAGAGCCAAATACTCAAACACTCATAATATTAACTATTACTCCAGGGATTTAAATATAGATGCAGATGTAGATGCAGAAATAGATACGGATATACAATCTCTTGGAAGTTGTCATGACATTTGTTATGAAAAAAATATTCTAGAGAATACATGGAGTCCAATTTGTGTGTATGTTTATGCATGTATATGTATACATACTTGCACAAGCAGATAGAATATATATATTCTTGCACAAGCAGATAGAAATTTACATTCCAAATTTCTGGTTGCATTAACCTAAATATAAATATTTTCATAATGAAATATTAATATTCAAATAATTTTATTTGCTTATGTGAACTTCCTAATTTTTCCAAAAAGATTCATTTAACTTAAAGGGTAAATAGAATTTAATTTCCTTATATATTTGTGTTAATATTGATGCTAAATTCCCACTGTTCTTTGTTCACTAAATGTATAAATAACAAAGATGTATAAAACCTTAAAATTCTACCAATAGTGTTCAGATATAAATATCAGTATCTACATACAGGAAAATGCATGCTAGAAAATAGAGACAGAAGTTCAAAAACATTAAGTGATAAAAACTGGGAACACATAACAATGTGAAAGTTTAAACTAAATTAAGTTAAATTTTACTCAGTAAAGCGTGCCATCAGAAATCTTTTGTTCCCCTTAATTGGACTGAATTGATCCGCAGCTAGTATTGTTGGCAAAGATTTTATAGAAGGGCACCTTTCATTATTCCTTAAAGTACTGAGATAAAGTAGGTAAATTCAATCAATTTAAAGTTACTTGGTTCTTTATAAGTAACCTTCAAGCCTGAGAGGAAGAAAATAAAAAAAAAAAGATCCTTAAAATGTCTGAGTGTCTTTTTCAAGTATATAAAATTAAGCCACACCATTTAACACTATAAAAATTCATTTATTTAGCAAGAATTTTCCTGAGCCATTTAAATCCAGTAGCATTAAAATGCTTTTGATGCTTTGTGATGGGGATATACTGAACAAATAGGCTATTTAACAGAAAATCTAGATTTCAATGAGATTGTTTGAGTAGCAATTGAAAATACTAATTCTAAAACCAAAGTAAGAAACACATATTGTTTATATTTTCTTATCATTTGAATAGTACGATTATGTGTGTGTGTGTGTGTGTGTATATATATATATATCATGTATATATATTCCATTCATTTTCAATGAAGATATTTACACATTAAGAAAATTTTCATGAGTACATGACACATAACATGTAAATGGCACTAAAAAACTGAAAAAGCAGTTTATCTTCTTAATTTTTTTTTGACCATATATTTGTGTGCATGTTACTTGATAAATACCTGAATTATAACATCAGATTCTCATTTAAACTTTCAATGCATAATTATTAAAATTTCAAATTGGGAATGACTCTAGATGCTGTTTTTAAATATTCTGTGATATGTCCTAGAGAACAAAAATAAAATATTAAAAGAAAGAAAACTTGGAGTGGAGACTGATGCTATGGTGAAAATGACTAGCATTAAGGAGACTTTCCATAGTGTTTTGCATATTAATAGGGTAGAAAACTAGAAAGGAAAAAAATATATATATCTTCTGGTGTCATCATGTGTATCTGACTGCTTGATTAGAATGCATGTATGTGTGAATGGTCTGCAAGCATCTTGTCAAGTTATACCAACACATTCTTTGCTTTGTTCTAATTGCACACATTCCCTGTGTTCATCATATAGAAAGAAAAATAAAAAAGAAAGTTTATATTTTCTTAAAACAAGATAAAATCATGGGTCCTAACCATATTTTATAAAGTTTCTTTTTGAAATATGAAAATAGTGAATGCCTAGGAAACTGTTTACTCTAAAGCAGTTCTACCAATAATCTCCACCATGCCAAACATGGTGAAATCTGATCAGAAAATCCAAAAAGGCATTCTACTCAGCAATAGTATTAGCTAACGATAATGTCAGTCAATTTAGCTAAATACACTGATTGTCTATGATAGAAATTATGTGTCCTCCTCTAAAGGGACCTGAATTCTCCAGCACAAAACTAAGTTGATTCAGTGTATTGAGCTGATAATATGCTAAATTCCCTCTCATAGTAGGAAGCCAAGGAATACTGGAGAGGGGTGGCAGCACATATGATAACCTAGGATAGTTACTTTGGCTAAAATATAAGTAACAGCCTAATAAATTCATTGGAATAATACTAGTTGTGGCCATGAGAGACATATCATATACAGTAATGAAACAAACAAATAAGAAGACTTCATGATGCCTTTTAAGGCTCCTCTCATACGGACGTCCTGTCAAAACAATACGAAAGATGATACGAACTTCCCCATAAAGTGTATTGGAATAGTATAGAGAATGAAAACAGTCTTTTAGAATTTGAAGAGAAGTTTACCCCAACTGGTACTGTTAGAGTGATATAAATGCATAATAACATGCAAAATATTTTGGAAAGATCAGCCATATGGATATAGGAAAACTTGAGTCTCAGAAGGAACAAATAGTAAGACGATAATACTACAACTAAATGTACTCCCTTGAAAAAATGTCTATGGTCTTTTACTTGGATTTATAGGAGACAGCTGCAAACATTGAGAGATACCATTTAATTCTTGGACCTAAAATGCCCATTAAATCATTGGTAACATCAGAGACATTTATTTCAAAATGTAATAAGCAGCTCAGTGGAATTCATTCATGAAGTGGCACTGCATATACAAGGTCAAACTACTGGTGATATTTCTGGAAAAATATATGTTATCCATGATCAGTTTGCAGCTCTGGTTCTGGGACAAATGATAAAACTCTTAGTAAAACTGATAGTTTCTAATTTTGAACGGTCAGAAACTTAGGATTCTCTCCCCGCTAAAGCAAAGTCAGAATCAAGATTTACTAATGGGAGTCCCAAATCAAGGGAAACAAGTAGTTTATAATCACACAGCTATTTTCCCTGCAGATGATAAATACTTAGTTGAAGTCAAGAGTAAGTACACAGTGGTCAGAATTGAGGCCAATATGCAAGGCAATGAAAAGGGAATTGGGTAATTTTTAGATATGCATTGATTCTTGGGCGATGATCAATAATATTGTCAATGTTCAGGTATATGGGTAGAAAATGGCATCTCGTGCAGATTTCCTTTATGTCAGTAGATTATTCACAGATGCTGTGGGTGTGGCTAAAAATGACTCAAACCTTCACCATTTTCTGGAGGAAAGCCCCTGATTAATGGAAACATCCAAAACCTTATAGTGCTCTTGGATTTTAAAAGGTCAAAAAGTGCTTGCAAAACAAATTATTATAGTGGTTTACTGACCCATGACCCATGCCTGCCTTAAAAAATCAATGGAATTATTGGACATTTAAGAATACACTTGAATTGCTAATGCAATTATAAAATTCCATGTGGATATGTCAAGGAATAATTAAAGTGGGGTGTGTGTACGGTCACTGGTTACCAGATAATAAAGAGACTGGAATACAAAGTCGGGTACCCTAGTTTAGCTCCTAGAGGTAAGTACTTGAAATAAACAGAGACAGGTATATTCAAGTTATGCCACATAGGCAGAAAAGAATATATGCCTTTTTCATCTGCCAAAGCTACTAATGTGGTGAAATACTGTATAGAATGTAAACAGGAAAGACAAGTATGTATAGGTTTCCTGAGGACAAGTTTCTGCACTTAGCTGGGAATTATATTATATAGAACCCTTACCAAGAGAACCAAATGGCTTCAAATGGATCCTGTCTGTATTAGACAAGCAGCCAGTTGGGTTTTTGCCTACTTTTTGTTCTACAAACAGCTCAGAATACTATTAAGAGTGTTGAACAAGGTATTGTGTATCAATTTATTCTCCCATTTGTAGATCAACAGGAAAAGCTACATGTTTCCCTGCTGCCAATGTTCCAAAATATTCCTCAAATCATTACATCATACAAAGTATGCTATCCTTATGACTCACATGTTTGCTTGATTGATTACTTGGATATAAAATGAAATGTGTGGCTATAGAAATGAGAGAATCAGGTGGATTAAAAATTGTTGGCTGGCTCAAATGGATATAATTTATCTTTATCTAAATATGAAAGTAGAAAATCTATTGAAAAATTTAGGTGGTGTGGAGCTTGGAATGACTGGGAGGGGGTGTGGTCACCCAACTCCTTATTTTTCCCCATTTGCACCAATGGCTCCAAGACTTCTCTTTTATGCGACCTGACTGAATAAGATGCTGGTGTTTAGGGCACTATGTCAATTCCTCTGAATTTGTCTGTGTATCTTCTAAAATAAAATGGTATTAGGGTAATTTCATCTCACTGGCTAACAAGGAATGAATGATGGAAAGTAGTGGGATTACTAGTCTCAGAGTTAATCCCATCTTCCTTTATCTCCTTCATCCTAATAGACAATATAGGAAAGTATAGCAATTCCAATATTCCTGCATGAACTATGGATAGACAGCATGGCTGTGGTGAAGTCTCCCATATGGAACACCAATCTGAGTAAAGAGAGGTAATAAATGGAATGAAGAAAAGAGGGACATTGTATCAGCACATGAATGAGAAATGTTGCTAGAGAAATATCCTGTTAGTTTTTTTCTCACAGTACCATTTCAGTGCAGGAAAATACACTGCTGTGCTGTTATTCTCAGATATGATGCTAAAGAAAAACTGTCCCCAGACTTTATTCCCTATAAGAAAAATTGGTTTTAAGCCTACTTATGCAATTTTTTAACTCCCTTCTATGTTATTTGGAGAAAATACATCACCTATCATCATTTAATCACCAGTCTCAATAGTAGCTGTTTGATATTGACTGGGTTATTTTTTGGTTATGCCCACTATACTTGTTCTTTCAGAGACTTCTAAGTACCCCTACCTTTGGATCACACTTGCCATTTTGTTACTGATGGTGGTCTGCTGAAATATTGAGTTGTTTGATATAATGTTAAGACAACCACCTGAGTATGAAAGGACACACATCACTTCTGCTTGCCTCGCTTAGCAGCATTGCTCTCTATTCCTCCTTTGAATACTCAGTATGAAAAATGTGGTTGGAACCTTATATGAGCAGGTATCTACAGAATCAGACTGTGTGAGTTAATATTGGCATGCTATGGTGGCTACATATAATTCATATTGACAGCTAACATAATAGAAGGGCAATTATTGAAGCCTTATGAGATATTCAGATGTAACTCTACCAAATAAGAGAATAATGTTCTCAGTTAATAATTTCCACCAGGGAGCTCTAGGGAGCAGCCAGAAGCTGAAAGTCAACAGAAGCCGGAAGAGAAAGGGGAAGCCAGGAGAGGCTACCGTATGCATTTCCACGTGACAGAAAAGCCAAAGTCGAAGGATCACCTGCAGTCAGCCCCAGAACATCACAGTCTATTGGGAGAAAGCATTACCTTGGTGATGACTTGATTTGGACTTTGCCTAGCCTCAGAACTGTAGGTAACAAATCACATTAGCCAAAAAAAAAAAAAAAAAAAAAAAAAAAAAAATTAGTGTTTTCTTCAGTAACAAACAAAATGAATGTTTCCATGCCGTTACACATCCTCACCAGCATTTCAGAAAAGGCCCTTTAAGCACCCCTTTCTAACATTAATCACTTCATCTTTCACTCAAGTACTCATCCCAGATAAGGAATCCCATCTGCTCAGCCAGTTAATTTTCCTGGACTCCACTGTACAAAGTGGCTGCTGCTGTCAATTGGTTTAAAGGAAAAATTATGTGTACAAACAACATTAAAAGAATGAACAGAAGGATTTCTGATAAAGAACAATGATTTGTGGATAAATTTTACGCTGCTTTAATCCAAGGACAAAGGGCCTGCTTAGCAGAGTCCGTAACTCTTATAGAATCAACTCATGAAAGGAAAAGATAGTTAGCCCAGGTGCTTCTTCAGAAAGTATTAATCTACCACAGAGATCAAGAACAATTAAAAGAAAACCATTAGCATTTTGAGGGGGATTCTCTGACCCTCCTGGTGCTGGAAAATCAACATTTATAGAATATTTTGAAAAAAAACTTGAGAGGGGGCATAAATTATCTGCGCTAGCTGTGAACACTTCTTGTACTAGTGGTGGCTCACTTTTAGGTGATAAAACCTGAATAATTGAGTTATCAAGAGATACAAATGCATACATCAGGCCATCTCTTACTAGAGTGACTTAAGGAGGTGGAAAAAGGATCACAAATGAAGCATTCTGTTGTGTGAAGGCAAGGGATGTGACATTCTCCTTAAAACTGTAGGTGTGGGCCAATCAGAGTTTGCTGTTGCTGACATGGTTGACATGTGCATTTCATTATTGCCACCAAGAGGAGAAGAAAAAGAGTGGGTTAACAAAAGGGGTACAATTGAGATGGCAGATCTGATGCCCATACCTAAATCTGATGGAGGCTTGACTATGGCAGCTCAAAGGATACAAGCAGAGTATATGAGTGCACTGAAATTACTCCACAAATGTTCAGAAGTCCTGAGATCAAAGGTAATTTGTATTTCTTCTGGAGATGGAGAGGGAATGGCTGAAATGTGGGATAAAATGAAAGAATTCTGGGACCTGATGCTTACCAGTTGGGAGTTCACTGCCAAATGACAGAAGCAGTGGAAAGTTTAGATATGGAAGCTCATCCAGGAATATGGACTAGAATATTTCAAGTCCTATTCCACAGAAGGGGAAGATAGCCCTTTCCTGGAAAAAAAAAAAAAAAAAAGTTCTCAATTAGTTCCTGTTTCCAGGACCAGCAACAGAATTCTTGCTGGAAGCTTTTAAAAACAGAGACTAATGAAACTAATTCTGTACAATAATTTTATATATAATTTCATAATATTCTAATATTAAAAATCACCTATAATGCTTATGTTTTCAATAATCTCATTAATTTCCTTTCAGAATTTCAGTAATCTTTTTTTTGATGCCTTTGGCTTCCTTATTTGTGAGCCATGTTTGAAAATCTGAAGGAAGTTAGATACAATGGCAAAGGTTAGGGAGTACGACAATATTTGTAAGGTACCTGTTGTGTGCTACTGATGCTATTTATTTCTATTATGCCCTGGTGGGATAGCTTGTAGGATAGTTTCTTCTATCCTCTCAGTCAGGAGCAGAGAAGCTGAGGACAGGAAAATGCCCCATAAAATGCTTTCTTTAATTCTGTATTCTCTGATATTCCAGAGAAAACACAAGCAAGAGTGTCCATATTTTTGAAGTCTTACTTGAGGCCAGAGCACTACACAGCGGGCTTCTAAGAGCATAAAATAGCAATTGACATTTAGTATACCAAACTATTCTAGCTGAAATGGCCATGCATGCAAGTAGCAAAACTACTAGAATGATGTAATGATATGAGCAGAACACAATTTTCAAGTCTACTTGTCTGGCCTGTGGAACCCTCTCCCTGCAGATAGACAGGAAAGCCAAAAGGGAACTCGGGAAATCAGCAGCAAATAATGCTGACCCATTAATCCCTAAGAATTGGAGAAAACCTCCAAAAGACCCAAGTGAGATCAGAATGATTCAAGGGTTATTTGGTTTGAATATTATCAGAGGCTTTTCCTTTTCTTCTTCCTTGGCCATTTCACTTCATGTTAGCAGTCTACCTTATTCCTGATGGTGAGGGGTAAGCTTGTCATGCAGAGAGAGCATGGCAGAGTAATCAAGAGCTTAGACTCTGGAATTGGACTGTATGTTTAAACTTTAAATCCAAGCTAATCACTTATTAGCCAAGTAAGCTTGGTTAAGTAACCTAAGCTCTCTAAGCTCACATTTCCTCCCCAGTAAAATAGAATTGGCGTATCAACTACATAGGTTTAATGAGGATTAGATGAGACAACTAAGGAAATATCATTTAATCATGCTGTTACATAGGATATACTCGAAAGCTGCTTTCTATTATTGTATATTAAAGTTATGTTAAACCTTATATATACAATTTCAGTTTTCTCCCCCCCAAAAATAATTTCCCCCAGGGATACAACATCGCTGCTGCTTTAAAAATGCTTTAATTGGACTCATGTAGCAAGTATGCAGTGGCAGCAATATTGGTGATAAGTAACACTAACTGCAAAGTCTTAGATACCTTAGAAACTGGAATGAGTGTGTCAAGAATATTTTATTGTTCTGGTCATTGACTTCTGTGGTTAGCATGTCTTCTTAACTCAGCTAAGAGCACTAGAGAGAATTTTATAGAAAACTGGTAGGGCATGGCAATTTCCCAATTACCAAACTGCACTGTTTATCACTCTAAAAGATACAGGTAAAGGACATTAACAGGACAACTAGCAACCTCAGCCATTGATGCCAAGTCTTTCCTAAGATTTTAAACTGAATTTTGAGGATATACCATTTAACTTAAGTGTTAAAGGATGAGTAGAAATTAAATTGTGGATTTTGAAAAAATTTAAGTCAAATGAGCTGCATATAAAAAATGTATTTTTTTCAATGATAAACAAACTGTAAGATGTTCTGAATTAATGTATTTTTATGAATCAGCTTAACCTCAAAACAAATACACACCAAGTTATACAATGAATCTATTCAATCCTAGGCTTTCCTGGAGTAATTATTTTGTCCCAATACCTGTTAGCCTCTGATATATTTTGCCACACCTCTTTTACACAACACCCCCATTTTCCCACTCTCTCCATTTAATTGCACCAAAGAAACAAGATACTTCTTCGAAGTGATGGGAGGGAAAATATTTGTTATTGATTGGTATTGATCTTAGAACTGGAATAAGATGATTGCTTTCTCAAGCATTATTCTCTCAAATAACAAACTGAATAATTGGTCATGAAGCATTTGCATAGGCAAAGAATAATGAGAGGTTATGTAAGCTTAACAGCTGAATGTGTTCCAGAATAACTCCTTCTGGGTTTCAAGGAAAGTTCAACAGAAATACGTCCAGTGGAGTACACAGAACAGAGGTACAAAAATTCAAAAGAAGACTTTACAAAGAAATAGAAGATAGTTTCCAAAAAGCATAATATTGTTGAAATTACATATATTTAATTAGGCCAAGCAAAATCAAATAATTAATAACCATAACAGAAAGTTCAACATCCAAAGGCAAGAGGAGATAATTATGCCATACACACTCTCTCTCTTCTCTCTTTGGATTTTCTTTTAATTTCTGAAATTGTATATTTTATTTTATCAGATTGTGTGTGTGTGTATTCATCTGTTTGTGTGCACATGTATTAGTTTTCTATTGCTGCATAACAACTTACACCAAAACTTACTAAATCAACATGTTTATTTGCTTTACTACTTCACAGTTTCTGTGGGTCACAAATATGGAACAGTTTAAATGGATGTTCTGCTTCATGGACTCAAAAGAGAGAAATCAAGATGTTGTCAGGCTGTATTCTGAAGGATCAACTAGGGAAGTATCTGCTCCAAAGCTAAATTACTTGGTTTGGGCAAGATTCAGTTCCTTGAGCTACTGGTTTTAGGACTGTAGTTTCTTGCTGGCTTTTAGCCAGAAGACACCCTCAGTACCTTTCCATATGGCCCTCTCCAACAAAGAAGTTTTCTTCATCAAAATGTGAATGTTGAGTAAGCAGTAGAGAGTTGATGATGACAAGTTGGAAGCCATAATAGTTTGCAACCTGATCACAGAACTGACATCTCCTCAACATTGCAGTATTATGCTTTTCATTAGCAGGTTATTCAAGGGGAGGGATTTATACAAGGTCCTGAATACCAGAAGGTGGAGCTCATTGGTGACCATTTTAAAGCCTACAAACCACAAGCTATGTGCTGAGTTATCTTGCTTAATGAATTCTCACTACAATCTGTTAGGTTTTCGCATTTGTTTATATTGGTCTCTGCCTTTATTTTACTTTTCTTAATTGACATTAAAAATAAAAGCCTGAGTAGGATCTAAGATGGTGGAATAGAGAGGAGTGGAAGCTAGTTAGTGCCCCTGAAACAACTGAAAAAAAACAGAAACAACTAGTAAATAATTCAGAATAACTGAGGGGGGGACAAACATGACCATCCACTCATCATACACCAACCTGAATTGAGAGGAATGCTCAAGATCACAGCATAAAATCTGGAAGCAAAAACTGCAGATCTAAGCAGGGAGACCCCTCCCCCACAGCCCGAGCTGCAAAGCCTCGAGAGCTAGAGAGAAGCTCTCTCCCAGCAAGTGAACATAGCTCAGCTGAGCTCCAACTGGGGTTTTAATTAGCGAGTGTGAACTGCTCACTATGAGCTATGAATACCCAGCAAGCAGACAGAGGCTTTAGGTGACGACTAACCTTGGAGAGCCAGAGGGTCGCCATGGACTAGCCCTGAAGGGGACTTTCTGTTCTTTTTTCGGCTCAGTGGAGAAAGCCTCACCCATTTTCAGTTCCCAGTGCTCTGACCCAGACAAGGGTAAAGATAGCACAGGCAGAGAGAGACCATTGAAATGCTAATGGCCTCCCCCTTTGGGGTCTATCTTCTCTAAGAGGGAAGGGGTGGGTCCCAGCTCTATTACCTGCCATCCATTCAGAACTAGACCCCAGAGCCTGGGGGAAAATAGGCACAGGCCACACCTCCTTATACCAGTCTGGAATTACAGGCTGACAGATGCCACCTGCTGGGCATAAAAGCACAGTGACCTGAAGCATCACAGGGTGTACAATTTTTCTAAGACACACCCTCAGGGAAACTGGATACTGAATATTTCTTACTTCTGGGGCCTGAGCACATTCTGGACTGGAAAAACCTGATTGGGAAAACCAAGGAAACCATGCCTAGACAACAGAAAACTACAACCTACACTAGGAAAAACGAAGTCATGACCCAGTCAAAGGAAGAAACTTACACTTCAACTGAGATACAGGAATTAAAACAACAGATAATAAGCCAATTCAGAAAGTTTAGGGAAGATATGGTGAAAGAGCTGAACCATATAATGAAAACACTGGATGTACATAAAGTTTGAAAAATCAACTGGCAGAATCTATGGAAATGAGAGGCACAACACAAGAGATGAAAGACACAATGAAAAATACAACAGAATATCTCATGAGGCAGAAGAAAACACTCAGGAACTGGAGAACAAGGCACCTGAAAGCCTACACCCAAAAGAACAGATAGAGAAAAGAATGGAAAAATATGAGTCACTGGGAACATAAGGACAAAATGAAAAGCAAAAATGTACATGTCATTGGTGTCGCAGAAGGACAAGAGAAGGGAAAAGGGGCAGAAGCAATAATAGAGGAAATAATCAATGAAAATTTCCCATTTCTTGCAAAAGACATAAAATTACAGATCCAAGAAGTGCAGTGTGTCCCAAACACAATAGATCTGAATAGGCCTACACCAAGACACTTAATAATCAGATTATCAAACATCAAAAGATAAAGAGAGAATCCTGAAAGCAGCAAGAGAAAAGCAATCTATCACATACAAAGGAAGCTTGATAAGACTCTGTGTGGATTTCTCAAAGAGAAACCAAGGAGACAGGAAGGAAGTGGGGTAATATATTTAAGGGACTGAAAGAGAAAAACAATCAACCAGGAATCCTATATCTGGAAAAACTACCCTTCACATATGAGGGAGAGCCTAAAATATTCTCTGAGAAACAAACAATGACAGAGTTGTGAATAGGGTACTTGCTCAACAGGAAACACTAAAGGAAGCACTGCAGACAGAAAGGAAAAGACAAGAATGAGAGGTTTGGAAAACAATTTTGGGAGATAGTGGCACAGCAATGTAAGTACACTGAACAAATATGACTGTGAATATGGCTGAAAGAGGAAGGCTGGGATGATGTGGGTCACCAGAACAAAAGATGAATGATAGAGACTGGGACTGTGTAACTCAGGGAAACCTAGGGTGCTCAACAATTGTAATCAAAGGTACAAATATGTTTTTACATGAGGTAGAACAAATGAATGTCAACATTGCAAGGTGTTAAAAATAGGGTGGGATTGGGGGAAATACAATTAATGCAAACTAGAGACTATAATTAACAGAAATATTGTATTATGTTTCCTTTAATATACAAAGGCAATATACAAAAGTTAAATGCATATAGGGGTGGGGAATGGGACTCCTGGCATTGGTGATGTTGTCTGACTCTTTTAATTCTACTTTAGTTTAGTGCTATCTTTCCTTTTGTCGCTTTCTAGCTATCAAGTTTTGTTTTTTTGTTTTTGTTTTTCTTTCTCTTTTCTTTTCTTTTGCCTCTCTGCCTTCTTTGACTCTTCCTCCATCTTTGTGGAAGAAATGGAGATGTCCTTATATAGAGAGTGGCGATGGTGCTCAATACATAAATATGTGACTATATAGGGAATCAACAATTGTTTACTTAGGACAGAATGTATGGTGTGTGAACAAAACCATCTTAAAAGAAATGGGTTGATGAAGAAACCTTGAGGGTGCTATATTGAGTGAAATAAGGCAGACACATAAAGGCAAATGTTGCAGGGTCTCACTGATATGAACTAATTATAATATGTAAACTCATAGACATGAAATATAAGTTACCAGGGTATAGAAATTAGGCTAAAGAATGGGGAGCAGTTGCTTATTATGAGCAGAATGTTCAACTAGGTGAACTTAAATATTTGGAAATGGACATGGGTGATGGTAGCATGTTATTGTGTGAATAACCAACAGTGCTGAAAGGTGCGTGAATGTGGTGGAAAGGGTAAGCTCAGAGTCACACATGTCGCCAGAAGGAAAGTTGGAGGTTAAAAGATGGGAATGTATAAAACAGTGAATCCCTGTTCCCTACCCCCATCCCAGCCCCTTGTAACCTATCTTCTAGATTCTGACTCTGTGAGTTTGCATATTATAATTGTTTCACATCAGTGAGATCATGCAATATTTGTCTTTTTGTGTTTGGCTTCACTCAATATGACATCTTCTAGTTTCATCCATGTTGTTGCATGTATCAGAACTTCATTCCATTTTAGGGCTAAATAAAATTCCATTGTGTTTATATACTACATTTTGTTTATCCACTCATCAGTTGAGGGACGCTGGGTTGCTTCCATCTTTTGGCAGTAATGCCACTGTGAACATCCGAGTGCAACTATCTGTTCTAGTCCCTGATTCAATTCTTTTGGATATATACTTAGAAGTGAGATTGTCAGCACATAGGAAACTGTACATTTAACTTGCTGAGGAGCTGCCATGAACATGATTCACCTCTTTACATTGATAAAATAGTCTTGTTATATGTATGGTTTCCAATATTTGCTGTTGGGATTAAATAAGAAATTAAAGGAGCATCCAGTTAAGAAATTGCAAGAATCATGCAAATGAGCCATAAACCATTAGCCAGCATTATTTACTTAAAAATCTCATATTTATGGGAAACATTTTGCAATTCTAGAAGGTGATCATAAATGTATCTTTCCTATGTGCTCAGATGGTACCATATAGGAATTTCTATCATGAAATCATTAGACTGAAGCTGTTTCTGATGGCCTGAAATATATTCTCATGTTGAAACAATTGCAAGGAATATGCACTTGTCAAGCCAATTGTCACAAATACAGAAAAGGCTAATAACTACGTAAAAATTCCCATTACTTTCATGGATATTTTACAACAAGAACATTCAGATTGCCTTAGTTGGGTCAGAATTCTACATCAATTCTGTATCAATGGTGTAGCATGCTGTATCATTACAGAGTGACTTGCTAAGAGCAGAAATTTCTTCTCTAGAGCCATCTGGTATTGATTTTGAAGCTGTGTCTCTTAAATTCTCACTCATCAGGAATAAAAACAAAACTAAATAATGATAATAATAAATAACATGGTGTTCTCTAAATATTGTGTTAAAATGTTAAACTAGAGTCATCTGTGAAATGACTATTCCTGTTTGGCAAGTAGGGTGTTTTCTATTACACACACACACACACACACACACACACACACACACACAGACATTTGGAAGTGTGTATGTTTAATTGTTTATCAAGGGCCTCAAAAAGATCACAAACAATCTATTCATTCCTCTCCCAGAAATCTGTTAGAGTGACGGTCTTAAAAAATATTTTGTACAAGGAATTGTATTGCAGTGCCATGGAAAAAATAAATTAGAAATACGACACAAGAATGATAATAATTATAAAATATCAATATATATTGAGCTTTTACTATGTGATTCACCCTTGTCTATATGTTGCTTTATATCAATTAATCCTGTCAACAACCTAATAAGTTAAATTCAATTATTATATGCATGCTGAAAATGAAGTAACTGAGCCTCAGAAGGCTTAGATAAATTACTCAAGCCTAGCGTATAATACATGCCATCAATACAAGAAATCATGACATTTTTAACCTTCATGAATTAGAGAATGCCAGTGTCACTTAGCGTGTATTGCAGAAGCCTTTAGTAATATACTTTATTGTAAAACAACAATTGAATATCTCTACACGTATGCAGATTTTTCATGACCCTTGCTTCAAAACTAAATGTGTAAGAAATATTCACTGTGTTTTTAAAATCAACCTATTCTCTGTCACCAGCTCCACCAGACAATGTGTTCAATGAACTTATTTTCAGTTATCCTTGGGACTTTCTGCTATCTCCAAGCAAGACTGGATGTAGGGGCCAGTGACTCATGCACCTGCACAGGCTTTCACATTCAGAAGTGTCTGCACTTGGAGTTTTATGCTCTGTAGTTGCAGTCTTCCCATTATTAGAAATTTTATCAATGAATTTGTATTTTCATGAGTGATATCTGATGAGATAATAGAGCATGGTTCAGGGGCTTTAAGCCTCATCCCACTCACAGTCTGCCGCCTGTTCTCCAAAGCCCTAGCACCCTAGATCCCACCTGGCCACGCCTCAGTGCCCTTGTCCAGTGACCTCTCCCTGTATGTGCTGACATCTAGAGTGGGGCATGGCAGCAGCAGTCCCTGCCCCCTTATGGCAGTGCAAAGGCTGACTTGGGGACAATTAAGAGGATTTGAATCTTCTTACTAAACCAGTGCACCTGAGCATAAAGGTTGCTTGCTATAATTACATGTGAAAGTATGCAGTGGCCATAAATCTGTGAATGGTGTGATTTCTCCAAATACACCAACAAACACTGGCAAGGAACCATGTTTCCCTAACACAGATGCACACTTTATGTAGAAAAACTCCACGGAGGAAGGACCAGAGTCCAAAGAAAGATCCCAGCTGCCAGCAAGTGTCCTCAGCCATTTTTATGACCAATATGTCATCTTAAAAGTGAGGTTTTCTCTTTAATACATCATGTTTCTTCCAGCTTTATCACTCTGTGACTGTTTTGGTTTAAGAAATAGAAGTGTGAGGAGAGAATGAGATTAACTTCAGTTTGTCTTTTCTAAAAGTTCATTCTAGATACAACAGCTGCATTAAGCCAGTATGTCTCAAGGATTTCAAAATTATATATATATAAATTAAACACACTATTGAGAAAAATATTTATCTCCTATTTACTTTCGTGTTTCCATGTACTTTGTAATATTTACCAGGGAAAAATTTATTTATTTATTTATTTATTTATGCTGTACCTACCATAGAATATTGCTCTGTAGTCAACAAATTCTTGTTAAATTTTAACATTTTTTAATACTATGACATTTTCTCTCTCTCTCCAAAATTAATTCAACCTTACTCATTTACTTCTTTGTCTAAATTAAGATTTCATTTTTTTAAATACTTCCGGTTCTTTCTCCTTCATTAACAACACCCACGCTTTATCATTTAAACACAGACATGCACATGCTCCCCCCCACACACACACACGCACACTCAGAAACCTTAATTGAAATATAGAAAGCTTGTGTGGGAAGGGCAGAATGGTAGGAGGGAGATCAATATATCTCATTTGGCCAGGTTAAGCTTGATATGTCTGTTGCATATTCAAGTGGAAAAGACCAAGCTGTTGTATAAAATACTCTGGGACTTAGGGTAGGAGGTGCAGTTAGTGATAGAAGTGGGAGTTATCAAAGAATATTTTACGGAAACACTGAGATAGAATTATTTTCTCTGGGGAGGTTGCACAGTTGAAGAAGTGAAGAGAACTGGGGACACAACCCTACGGCGCCCTACACTTAAGGATGTTGCAGAATGGAAAGTTCCATTACAGGAGACTTGTAAAAATGTATTCAATCTGATATTGGCGGGTGTGGGGAGGGATAAATCAAACAAACAAACGAAAAGCAACAACAAACCAAGTGAGTGTGTTGAGAATGTTTTAAGGAAAATGGGTCAGCCAACTAGGTCAAATGCCAATATGAAGTCCAGGATGAAGAAGGCAGGAAGCTGATAATAGATTTTGGCAAAATGTGAATTATTGTTGAACTTAATAAGAGTTATTTTAGTGCTTTGTGTGACTAAAATTGTAGTTGTTGAAGCAGAGAGTAGGTGATGGGAAATTGGAGACGGTACCTATACACAACTCTTACTAATACTATTGTTGAGAGAACCAGAAAAATTAACTGGTAGCTAGAAAGCTATGTGTATTCAAGGAAATTTTGTCTATTTTTTTTACTTTAATATGGAGATATTAAACATGTGTGTATGATGATAAGGAGAGAAATATTACAATTGCAAGAATGAGGCTCATACAAAGATGAGGGGGGTAAGCTCCACAGCATAAGTAGGATGTTTGACTTTAAATGAGGGAGAACCACTTTTCCCAAGTTAATGGGAGATATGGCAGAGGGGCTATGTGAGTTCAGGTGCCTGTCAGGTGTATCCACATATTTTGCACTTGTCTTGCCTATGATTGTGAGGCACTCAACTGAGCCTGAATGATGAAACATTCTTTGGGGGATAGAAAAAGTAACATACTAGGGAATTGCCAGAGAATTACCTGTGTTTAATGAGTTCCAATTTGAGAATGTGATCATAAATTTGAAATGAATACAGTCAGCGTGGTTTCTCCATCAATAATCAGCTACTGAGGTGTAGATCCAGAAAACAGATTGTTAGGTTTACCCAAAGGCAATGTTTTGCTGGAGAAGAACAACAGAAGGGTAAAGAATTGGGGACAATAATGAGTGAATAAATTCAGTGGTTAGTGGGATGCTCCATGCAACTTAGCCAGATAAGAAACAGAATGACAATGTGGTAGACTGAATCATGACCCCATAATATTTTGCAAGCCCTAACCCTAGTTCCTGTGGGTGCAAACTCATTTTTAAATAGATTCTTCACAGATCCTATTAAGATGAGGCCAAACTTCAACAGGCTGGACCTTAATTCAGTATAACTGGGGTCCTTATAAGCAAAGGAAATTTGGACACAGAAGTACAAGCTACAGGAGGAGACAGAAAAAGATGAGACTGACATGTGGTAGAGACAGAGGCTGATTGCAAGCAAGCCACCACCATGATGCTACAGACTTCTGAGAAAGTGTGACCTGACACCTTGATTTTGTACTTCTAAAGTGTGAGCCAACAAATTCCTATCGTTTAACCCAACCAGACTGTGGTATTTTGTTACAGCAGCTCTGGTAGAGTATGACAGAGTCCATCCCAGATCTCCTCATCCCTCTTCTAATTTCACTGCAGGTCTAGCTGAGAGTTCACAGATATGTTGATAGCCTTCCACCTCAAATGCCAGTGGCTCTCAACTTGTCTTTCTCTAATGTCTCAAAGTCTTGTTCCATTTATCTTTAGCACAATTTGGAAATTCCAAGAACTTAAACTCCAGATGCAACTCTCAAATGATCAAAGTGTGGAGTCATTGAGTAAATTTCCCCTATTTCTACATCACTTTATTGAAAATTCTGAAGTGTGTTTTACTCCAATCCATTTAGGGTCCTGAGTAGTATTGGGCCCCATTTTCCCATTGTTAGAGCAGTTCTTCACTGAGCATGTAATGGCTTTTCTCCCTTCTTGGTTCACTTTTCACATTTCCTTAATTGTGCTTCCTGGGACCCCCTCCCAAATAATTTGCATTCATCCAAGCACTTACATCAGTGTCTCCTTTGATGGAGCCCACATTAAGTTAGAGGGTGGTGAAAGAATGTGAAGTGTTAAGGTAAATGTATTAAAAGAATATTTAAGGGTGGATATTTGAATAAGTTTTAAACTAAATTATGTAATCTGGAAAGGTAGGAAGTGGTGCTTGTGTAACAGTTAAGTAGGAAAAGGAGATTTCAGAGATGGTAAAAAGAAGTTTTGGAATATAAATAAAAGAGTAATTTAACAAGGAATGGCTGGAAAAAATGTTGAAAGAGAGGTATCTGTCAGCATGTAAGTGAATGCTGAAGTTGCTAAGACCATAGCAGGGATTGTGATGTGATGGCTGAAATGCGGAGCTAAAGACCTTATTGGAAGATGGGAATATTAGGATTTTGGGTAAAATATTTAGACTGATGAACTTTGCTTCATAGGAGACAGGACACATGAAGTTTGCAAAAGAGAACCTGTTTGAAAACCATAGAAGAGAATCATGAAGAATATCCAATCCAACTCCTTGCTCTAAATTATTTGGGCATGCATTTAAAAAAAAATAATAATGTGAAGGCTGGAAGAGACCAATGTCTTCAGAAGCCAGGAGAATTCTCAGAACAATGAATTATTCAAGATATTCAGGCACTATACCATTTTCTCAAGGAAGAGCTGACTCAGACTACTGCCAGGAATAGAGATCTGATATAATTGTTCTGGGCCTTTGCCAGGGTTTCTTAGAGGAAGCTCACATTTTTTTGCAGATGTGAACTGAAATGTTAAAACTCTCAGGTTGACAGAGGGAGAAAAGATGGCGGCATAGAGAGAAGTGGAAGACTGTTAGTCCCCCTGGGAACAACTCATAAATGACCAAAAAACTAGTAAATAATCTGGAATAACTGTGGGGAGACAAACGTGACTGTCCACTCACCATCCACCAACCTGAATTGGGAAGAGTGCCCAAGATCGCAGCATAAAATCTGTAAGTAAAACTGCGGACCCGGGTTGAGAGCCGAGAGCTGAGAGCCCCTCCCTCACAAAAGCCACATGGTGCTAGAGAACAGCACTCTCCGAACAAGCTAGCATACTGCAGCCCAGCTCCATCTGGGATTTTAATGTTAATTGCTAAATACAGACAGTGAATGTTCAAGGAGCAGACAGAGGCTTTTGGGGACAACTGACCTTGGGAGAGTTGGGGGACATATCTGTCTCAGGACGAGAAGCCCAGAGGCTGACTGGTGAACCCGGGAGCTTTTCTATCCCTTTTGCTCTCTGTGGAGAAAACTGCAGCCACTTTCAGCCCGCAGCACTTTGCAGTAGAGACAGACTCAGCTATTTTAAAATCAAAACACTTTGATCAGTAGAGTCAGAGAAACAAAGAACTTCCTGATAGGCAGTGACCTCTTTGGAGGGGGCATAGCTTCCCAATGGAAAGGGAGGGGCCCAGCTTTACTGCCCACCTTTCCGGAACCAGACCCCAAAGCCTGGGGGAGGAGAGCCACAGGCCACACCCTCTTACACAGGCGGTGACAGACTGCACCTGCCAAACAGAAAAGCACAGGTGTATTAATCCTCTAAGAAAAACCATCAGGGGAACCAGATACTGAATATCTCCTCCTTCTGTGACCTGAACCTGTTCTCGTTTGGGAAAACCTGATTGGGGTGGCCTAGGAGGTCAGATGCCTAGACAACAGAAAACTACAACCTACACTAACAAAAACGAAGCTATGACCCAGTCAAAGGAACAAACATACACTTCAACTGAGATAAAGGAATTTAAACAACTAATGCTAAATCAATTCAAAAACTTTAGAGAATATTTCACAAAAGAGATAGAGGCTGTAAAGAAAACACTGGGCATATATACGGCAAAAATTGAAAGTTCAAAAAAACAACTAGTAGAATCTATGGAAATGAAAGGAACAACACAAGAGATGAAAGACACAGTGGAAACATACAACAGCAGACATCAAGAGGCAGAAGAAAACACTCAAGAACTGGAGAACAAAACACCTGAAAGCCTACACGCAAAGGACCAGATGGAGAAAAGAATGAAAAAATATGAGTGACATCTCCGGGAACTTAAAGATGAAACAAAGTACAAGAATCTATGTATCATTGGTATCCCAGAAGGAGAAGAGAAGGGAAAAGGGGTAGAGGCAATAATAGAGGAAATAATCAATGAAAATTTCCCATCTCTTATGAAAGACATAAAATTACAGATACAAGAAGTTCAGCATACTCCAAACAGAATAGATCTGAATAGGCCTACACCAAGACACTTAATAATCAGATTATCAAATGTCAAAGACAGAAAGAGAATCCTGAAAGCAGCAAGTGAAAAGCAATCCATCACATACAAAGGAAGCTTAATAAGACTATGTGTGGATTTTTCAGCAGAAACCATGGAGGCAAGAAGGAAGTGGTGTGATATATTTAAGATGCTGAAAGAGGAAAACCTCCAACCAAGAATCCTATATCCAGCAAAGCTGTCCTTCAAATATGAGGGAGAGCTCAAAATATTTGCTGACAAACAGACAATGAGAGACTTTGTGAACAAGACACCTGCCCTATGGCAATTACTAAAGGGAGCACTGCAGAGTGATAGTAGAAGATGGGAGTGTGTGGTTCAGAATACAATTTTGGGAGATGGTAGCACAGCAATGTAAGTACACTGAACAAAGATAGCTATGTATACAGTTGAGAGAGGAAGGTTGGGAGCATGTGAGACACCAGAAGAAAGGAGGAAAGATAAAGAATAGGACTGTGTAACTTGGTGAAATCTAGAGTGTTCAACAATTATGACAAAATGTACAAATATGTTCTTTTACAAGGGCAACAAGAAAATGTCAACCTTGAAAGGTGTTAAAAATGGGGACACATTGGGGGAGGGATGCAATCAATGTAAACTAGAGACTGTAACTAACAGAATCATTGTATTATGCTTCCTTTAATGTAACAAAGGTGATATACCAAGGTAAATGCAGATAAGAAGGGGAGATAGGGGAGGCATGATAGACACTTGACATTGGTGGTTTTGTCTTACTCTTTACCCTACTTTGATTTAAGATTACTTTTCCTTTTGTTACCTCCTAGCTGTCATTTTTTTCCTCTTTCTTTTCCCTCTCTACCTTCTTTGACTCTCCCTCCTGCCTTGTGGAAGAAATGTAGATGTCCTTATAGAGATAGTGGTGAAGGTGGTGAACACATAAATATGTGACCACACAGAGAACCATCAATTGTTTACTTAGGATGGAATGTATGGGGTGTGAACAAAACCATCTTAAAAAAAAAGGGTTGATGTCAAAACCTCAAGGGCAATATACTGAGTGAAATAAGCCAGACACATAAGGACAAATATTGTAGGGTCTCACTGACAAGAACTAATTATAATATGTAAACTCATAGACATGAAATATAAGGTACCAAGGTATAGGACAAGGCTTAAGAATGGGGAGTGGTTGCTTAGTATGAGCAGAATGTTCAACTAGGATGAACTTAAATGTTTGGAAATGAACAGAGGTGTTGGTAGCAAGATGTGAGAATAACTAACAGCACTGAATGGTGCGTGAATGAGGTGGAAAGGGGAAACTCAGAGTCATATATGTCACCAGAAGGAAAGCTGGAGGTCAAAAGATGGGAATGTATAAAACTGAATCCTATGGTGGGCAATATCCATGATTAACTGTACAAATATTAGAAAACTCTTCCATGAACCAGGACAAATGTATGACAATACAGCTAGAAGTTAACAATAGAGGGACATATAGGGAAAAAATATATGCCTACTGTAAACTATATACTACAGTTTGTAGTATATCAACATTCTTTCATAAACAGTAACAAATGTACTATACCAACACTACTGGTCAGTAATTGAGGGGGGTTAGTTAGGGATATGGGAGGATTCAAGTTTCCTTTTCTTTTCCTTTTTTTTTTTTTTTTTCTTTTTTCCCCATTTTTCACTTTATTTCTTGCCTGGGGTAATGAAAAGTTTCTAAAAATTGAACAAAAATTAAGTGTGGTGATGGATGCACAGCTGAAAGAGGGTACCAGGGGCAACTGATTATACACTTTGGATCTTTGGATAATAGTATGGTATCTGAACAATCCCAATAAAAATTAAAAAAAAAAAATTCTCAGGTTGCTAGTCTTGTCTGTATAGACATTAGCAAGAACACTGGTACAAGGCTATAAGAGTTGCAAACAGTAAAGTTTTCAAAACGAGAGCATGGCTTCAGTTTCCTTTCTCAAAGGAATTAAAAGGTCTCAGACAATAATCTTTACTGTGCTATTAATGTGCTGAATGACCCTGGGCTAAGTTCTTAATCTTTATGTTTCCTGCTTTAGTTTCCCCAATTTGTAAAATGTAGATGAGATAAAGTTGCTTGGGTTAATTAGTGTTCCTAAAGTATTGAATGCTATTAAATATATTCAGAAGGACTAATTACTCATATTGACACAAGGGCAAATTTGGGGCTAGAGTAAACTGCGTTTGTGATAAGAGTAGCAAGTGCCCTTTAACTTTTCTATTTCATGTAAGTATCTTTTTTTGTTGTTGTTTGTTTGTTTGTTTGTTTTTAGCAAAGGACCCTTCTGCTCTGATGCTAAGCTAATAAGTTCAATAAATTTTACAAGCTCATGAACATTGATATCAGCACAGTGAATATTTTGTTAATGTTCCTCATATAATGCGATTAATCCCACGATAGTAGATAAAGTTAAGTTGCTTAGGACCTAGGATCAAGAAATAAATATAGTATTCCCTAATTGTGTGGCCTTGTGCTTATCATTTACGTGTTCTGAGACTCAAATTTACAATGGTTAAAATATGCATAATAACCTCTCATTCAGGATAGTTGTAAGACATCCATGAAATGTATCTTAAAGTAGTTTTGAACTGCAAATGGATTAACAATCATCAATATATTTGCTCTGATTCTTTCAATCAAACCTAAGAAACAGATTGCTCTACTTGTACTTTCTGTTGCTGTAACTTACTTCCCTGACATTTTCATTACTGTGATTGAAAGAAAAAAGGAACTGATTCAGTCATTCATTCATTGATCACATATTAAACACCTAAAATGTTAACAATTGAGCATTGTTATAAAAAAACTAAAAGACAGGCTCTGTATTCAAAGGATTAACATACTGTAAGAAAACAATTATAATACCATGTGCTATTTAAGACAGAGAAGTACAAGAATCTAAACAATAATCTAAGTCTCTTTTGGTCAATTCTGAATAACATATTGCTGTGTAATATTGCCTCAGTTCCAACAGATTAAAAATGCTCACAGATATTATTGCATAATTTCTATAGACCAGGAGTCCAGGCATGGTTTAGCTGAGTCCTTTACTCTGAATACCCCAAACCTGCAACCAAAGCATTGGCTGATCCTATTCCTATGAAAGCTCAAGTAAGGAACTGTCTACTTCTAAGCCCATTCAGATTATTGACAGAATTGATTTCCCAGGTGACTGTATGACTGAGGACATGTTTTTGTTGGCTGTCAACCAGAGGCTTCCTCAGGTCCTCAAGTCCACCCCTGGTTCCTCAAGTTCTCTTGCACTTCTTTGGCACATGGATTTCTGCAATACGGCCATTTACTTCACCATGTCAGCAAGAAGACTCTCCTTCCTCAGGGAGGGCCCAGTCCCTCTTTTAGAGGATTTAAACTGATTAAGTCAGGCTCACACTGGATAATCTCCTTTGTGATTCACTCAAAATCAACTGATTTTGTAAACTTAATTACTTCTGCAAAATTCTTTCACCTTTGCCATATTTATTAGTGACAAACAAGTCATAGATCCTGCCTACACTCGAGCAGAGGGGATTATATAGAACATGAATGCCAAGGAGACAGAATCATGGGAGCCACTTCTAGGGTCTGTCTACCACAAGTGTGAAGAGACTGAGCCTCAAAGACAAAACTACAACTAATTTTAATGTTGATGTTAAAGATATCTAACCTGAAAAGCTCTTGCATTCTCATTGATAGAAACTGAAAGAAACAATTAATTTTACATTAGTGATAAAGAATCTATATCACATTATTATACAATATTATGCAGAGAAGGGGTTTGTGATGGTTTGAAGCTGTTATGTACCCCAGTAAAGATCATATTCTTTCAATCCATTCCTGTGGTTATAGACCTATTGTGGGCAGGACCCTTTGATTAGGTTATTTCAGTTGAGATGTAACCCACCTCATTTAAGGTGGCTCTTAATCTTCTTACTGTGGTCCTTTATAAGATGACAAATGACACACAGAAAACAGACAGAAACAACCAGAGAAGCTAAGAGAGCCAGAGAAGATGACAGGCAAGGATACGCACAGAGGGTAAGAGAGGTGGCCACTGAAGACATAAGTGGAAGGCAACAAAACCCAGGAGAAAAGGACCAGCAGACATTGCCCCTTGCCTGGCTATGTGACAGAGAAGCTGAGGATTACTGTTAGCTAGACTTTGGGGAGAAGGTATCATCCAGTTGATGCCCTAATTTGGACATTTTTCATAGCCTCAGGACTCTAAAGTTGTAAGCTAATAAATCCCCACTGTAAAAGTAAATCCATTTCTGGTATATTGCATTTCATCAGATTTAGCAAACTAAAACAGGGTTAGCAAATGGTATGAGCAGCAGGAGCTCTTGTCCTGCATAGGATGATCAGAGGTAGGTTCTCTGACACATTCATGTTTAAGCAGAGACTTTAAGGAAGCCATGCAGATATCTGATTGGGAGGTTATTTCAGGCTGAAGGTTATACTTGATGCAGAAGCAGCATATGGGTGAAACTAGGAGCTCAGTTAGGCAGTTACCATAGAGATCTGGTTGAAAGGTAAGATTGGCTTGGGAAATAAATAGATGTTAAGTGGTTAAATACTGTATTTTCAAATAGAGCTTGGAAGATTCGCTGGTGGAATTCATGTGAGTTATGACTCCAAAGATTTTGACCAGAGCAACTCAATGAATGATATTGCCATTTACCTACATGGGGAAGTCTGTAGGAGAAACATTCTGCGGGATACTGATTACGTGCTTCGACTTGGCGGGCCTGGGCTGGGGGACCTGATCAGCCCCTGGGGAGGGTGGTGGGCACGGGCGACAGCGCCCTCCACTGCCCCCCAGGCCTGAGAAAGTGAGGCCGGAGGCAGGCCCCATTTCCTCACCCAAAATACCACCGTTAGGGGAGGCTTGCCGGAGGGAACCGCCTTTTCCCCACCCCCTTATCTTGCCCGGACACTCCCCGTTGCCAGTGCAACTCCCATCACCACCAGTGCGCATACATTGTTGCCAGACACCGTTGCCAGAGCAACTCCCGCCCCTTTTCGAACTACCTCCGTGCCCTCTTAGAACCAATCCTAGCCTTTATCCCCTCATCATTGGTTTGTAACAACCCCCGCCCTCTATGCCAGCCTATATAACCTGTGCTCACCCCTAATAAACGCTCTTGGTTTTACCCCCCTGAATAAAGCCCCCCCCCTTTTGTTCTACCCCTACTGGAGGAAGAGTGTCTTGTCTTTCCCTTCTCGCCGCCCTCCACACCTTGCACGCCTCCACCGGGGACCGGGCCCAGTCCCCCGCCTCGCCCTCGCCTCCGGGAAAGAGCCCCCACCGCCGGTACCCTCCGAGCAACGCCGAGAGCCAAGGGTTCAGCAACCGGCCGCCCCCCCCCCCCCCCAGATAAATCAACTGCGACCGCACATTCTATGAGGGAATGCCCTGCTATTTAGAAAGAAGGAAGATAATGATGGTCCACTGAAGAAGAATGTAGAAATTGATGGTACCACTTAATGGAGATAACCAGGTGAAATTATCAATTTAAAGTGTGATTACTCAACTTTTTTTTTTTTCCTTCAGCTACCTTCAGGAGTTGGAACACATAGGTGAAATGTTAGCTACATCAGGGTTGAAGTTTTGCATGTAAATAATATGATGAAAGGTAGGGATAAAGAATTTAAGGGTGTATGTAAGAGAGAGATTAGTATGGATCATAGATTCATGGTTTGGAAGAAAGGGAAAGGGGACCTTGGGGTTAGGGGTAAGGAGCAGCAAAGCAAAGTGATGCAATGAAGGGTACTAAAGAGAGAGAACTGGAAAAATATAAAGTAGGTGTCTGAAGAGGTGGCAGAAATGTGGCTACTAGAAATGGTAGGAGTATAATTACAATTTGGTGATTGCTGGGGCTCAATGCTTCTGATCCAGCACTATTCCGTGCTTTACGTGGCACTAAAGTGTAAGAGGGGACAAAACTCCAACCTCTGTTGCTTCTGGGCCATGTTTAAGAACTCAGGTCAGGCTGGGTGCTCTTGTGCATGATCCCAAATGATTCCATTTCTTCAGCTCAAACTGTGTCCGTCAGCCCACCCATACCAACTTTTGTGAGGCCAACTCATGGTTCTCAAGATCCTTAGGAATTTCCAACCTCTTTTCAGCTGGGGGAATACCAATCCCTTGTTGATTTATCTTTCCCAAATTTATTATTTCTTCCATTTTCTCCTATTTGGGATACCTATCTCTTTACAGAGTTTATTACTTTCCTAGAGCTGCTTTAAAAAATTACCACAAATGGGGTGATTGAATACAACAGTAATGTATTCTCTCACCATTCAAGAGGCTAATGTCTGAAATCAATGTGTTGGCCAGGCATAGTCCCTCTGAAACCTCTAGAACAGTATCCTTCCTTGGCAAACTCTTCTGACTTATGGCAGCCCTAAGCATTCCTTGGATCATTCCAACCCCTGCTTCTGTCTACACATGGCTTTCTCCACTGTGTGTCTGTGATTTTGTCCAAATTTCCCTTTTCTCACGTGGACACCAGTATTGGATTAAGGCCCACCCTAAACCGGTATGACCTCATCTTATCTAATTCCACCCTATTTCCTAATAAATTCATATTGAGACATAATGGAATTCAGGCCTTGGGTGTATGTTTTTTGTGGGAACACAATTTAACCCATCACACTGAGTCTCAGCTTTTATAAAAGATTGGAAATGTCTTTGGCTTTAAGCAGTTTCTTCTTATTTATTTATTTATTTATTTATTTATTTTGATGAAATCTCTATTAAGCAGGAGAACAGGAAAACATTTTATTCTCAAAACTGAAGGAGCAAATATTCAGAGAAAAAAGAACAGATGTCTCAGTACTTTCCTATTTGCAAATACTTGTGATTGATGCCATTTGTATTGGGGATGAAATAATGTGTTGTGATATTCTCTATCCTGAGAATGATTTTCCAGAAAAGACCTCTGAACGATTTGTCAGAATTGACTGCAGCTTCCCAAGTGATGGTTCATTCCTTTGGGCTAAGATGGAGCCTCTCCAAAATGCAAACATTCTCTGAGAATATAATAATACTGATAATATCAGTTACTGATGTCCTAATTTAAATTAATTGAAAAACTCAAAATATCATCAGTGTCATCCTTCAGTTTACATCCTGTTAGGATTGTACATAAAACAGCATATTCTGCTACTGGGTGAGGAAGAGGAAATTTCTGAGCACAGAATTTCTTGGCCTAATTTACAGTGTCATCTTGGGAGCAGGCCCTGTATGTAGAATAAGGGTAGCCAGGGGGTAGACATTTACAGGAATATTAACTTGCTTCATCCCTTCTTTAGCTCTAAGCATACCTCAAATTTTAAAAACAAAAGACCAAAAACACATGTTTCAGAATTAGCTTTCTTAAGAGGAATCAGGAAATAATTAATAAAAAGCAAATTAAGTCAATCTTGTCATAAGGAAAGCAATCATTTGTTGAACATTGGTGAATGTACTGACTTTTAATATAAAATATATTTTTTACAAAATTATGCTGAGTTGCCTTCAGAGTAATTAAATTTTCAATTCAATTGTTTCAAGTTATTTGTATTTCTTTAAAAATTCAATGACTTCTAAGTAAATTGTTTCAATTTTATGAACCATGGCCCTGTTAATATAGGTAATACAGAAGCAGTAGTTGCTATTAAGCATCCAGATGCTTCCTCTCTCTGTCCTCTCAACACTCTGGGTTGGAAATAAAAGGGCAAGGGACTGTGGCCAATTCATAATCACTTGGCTTTTGAAACCATTATGTTGCAGTTGATTTGGCAGCAAGAGACTAGCTCATAAGCAAAGGGAGTCAGGCAAATAGTTTGAACCTATACTGTGAAATACATTAATTCTACCCTCTTTATTTTCATATCTGGAAAATCATTTCTTTCACTAGCTTTGTAGAGAGCCATTTAGTAAAGTGAAATACATAACCTATGGATAAGCTTTAATAAATGTCCATAAAAGTCTAATGCATGATGGTACTAATTTACAGCTCTTCTCCTTTGTGGGCTTGTATTCTAGTTAGTGGTGTACCCATCTATTCATAGATTTTTCATCCCAATATATCAAAAAGTCCCTGAGATTAAGGGCATGGCTTAGCGAACTTTTTTCCAAGAGTAGGCACTCAGAATGTGAGTGTTGATTAAATTTCATATGGAATTTTTAAAATGTTATCATTATGTTTGTGTTTAATTCTCTTAATTCGAAGAAAAGCTTATGATTCTCAAGCTTTGTTAAATAATTCATCTCTCTGATTACCAGCTTATTCTCATATTATATTTTTTTTTTGGTATTAGACAAACTTTGCTAAATATAGTCATGTTATTTCTTTTACACATCCACAGGAATGGAAAAAGGAAGCTGTCAACAGCACAGAATGCTGACCACTAAAGGGGACACTGAAGGGACTCAAGGAAAACCAGTGTTATAAGTAGGGGTGGAGCTGAGGAGGCTCTGTATTCTAGAGAATGTGCATTTGCCTACTCCCTACCCCCAAGTCTGTGCATTTGAGCCACTACTCCATGTTTGTTAATTATTAATTTCTGAGTATTAAGTTCTCAAGTACCAAATACCAAAATTAATTATTATTAGTGCAGCATATGTATTCATATTTTTATAAAAACATGTATTTCTATTTTGTAAAATATCACTTTAAGTGATTTATTAATTAAAATTTCTTGGTGATCTTATAAAAAATGTCAGGATGAGTTTGGATGATGATCTAGTATTTTTTTTTTTTTTTTTTTTTTCTTTTTTTCTCTTTTTCCTTATACTAAATATTTCCTGGGCATTTGGGAGAAAGTTCCATCTAATAAAGGCAATTTTCCTAAACTGTTGATGTCAGAATCCTGTCGAAAACCTTGGGCTTTTCTCACTTGTTAAATACACAAATATATATTAGTTAAGAGTTTGAATAACAGGATTCAAAATGTAGTGGGGCAGATTCGAGCCATGGCTAGAAGAACTAGAAGATAAGGGTTAATTAGATAAATATTAACTTTTCCTGAAATGATTCTAGAAGGCAGCACCTTATTAAACATGATGTGGACAAGAGTGACATGAAAAGGCATTTTCAGACAGGAGTTATTTTTAAATCTAGCTGAGAATGATTCAGCAACTGAGAAGTCATCTGTGATCCACACTCAGGCACTTTCCCTTCTCTTCTTCCTCTGAGGCTTAGCTCTGAGAAGCATATTTTGCGGGGCCTAAGGGAAAGAAATTTGTGACACTGGGGTTATAAAGTAAGCCCTGCTAAGTTAATTTTGTTGTATACTAGTGTGGTATATTTCAGTGCATTTTTTTAATACTCTTCTCACCAAATAATTCACACTGAAATGTAATTATTAAATTAAAAGTGCCCTGCCAGAAGTGATTTCCTACAGAGGAGAGATGAATGTGTGTTCCCAAATTTGCTATTTAAAATAAAAATATTTTAAAATCCTTGGACTATTAGACATGACTAGTGGGTAAAGTGGATAGTCTCCTATTCAAAATTGCTTCAGGATATTTCTTCAAATAGTTATACTTATTTGAATTTGCTATATTTTCCATCATTCCTTGCCTCTGACCTGATTTCACATTTGCCCATCTCTCATAACATTTCTATATGGTTGCCAGAAATATCTTTTAAAAACTTAAGTAGAATCATTTCTCTTCTATGCTAAAAAATTTGAATTAGCTCTCCATTTCATTATAAGTCAAGCTCTTTACAATGACTTAAAAGTATCACATGATCAGGGTCTCCTTATTTCTTGAACTTGTCTTCAATGACTCTCTTTTGTTCACCCTGTTCAACCACTCTGGCTTTTTCCAAGTGTGGCAGGAGAGTTTCCGTCTTAGGATTTTTCTCTGGCTTGTCCCACTTCCTAGACATTTCCCCCTAAATATCCTGGCCTCTTCAAAATTTTTTCAAATATCACCAAAAGGGGAATACCCTCTTCAGCCTAAATAAATTTGTAGCCTACCACTTATCCCCACCCTAGAACCATGAATGTCTTTCTCACTCTACTTTATCTTTTTTTCTGTTAGGCTCATAAACTTTTAAGGTAACATGTCATCTATGTGTTATGTTTATCGTTAAGTATCTTACTCCCCATCACCTCTAGAACATAAACTCCATGAAGACAGTTGCTTTGTGTAGTTCACTGATATATTTCAAGAAAATGGAATAGAACATAAACTCAACATAGATCCTCAGTACATATTTTTTAAGTTGAATGTGTTATGCTGAAAACAGAATTCACAGACTCTGAAAAGCAAAATACAGAAGTCTACTGAGTTCAAGTAGCATGCATGGGAGCAGAACTAAAAGAAAATTAGTTCTCAAAGTGCCTTTGATTGGGAGGCAGTTTATATGCTTATTTGGAATAAAGGGAGGATGTGGGGGGATAGAGAGGGGTGAGGAAGACTAGAGTTGTTAGGTAATAGTCTGTTAATCAGCAACTTCAAGGTTTGTGGTTATCTGGTGAAGATTAGCAGACCTCAGGGCCTCAGTTTGCTTGTTTATCACAGCAAGGGGGCTGTATTGGCACTGTAAGGGATCTTTGGCATGTCAGCCTGCCTCAGTTGCTCTCTGTTTCTGCTTTGTAATTTCCTGGGTAAAAAGGGAGTTCTAGCAGATCAAAAAGATTAGTAAAGCTATTCACCATTCTAATTTCACAAATTACATGAAAAAGAGAAAAATATATGTGAGCTTTGGCCTAAATATAAAGGGTGGTCTTAAACTTCCAATTGTCCATAGAAAGAAAAGGACAAAAGTCAGTGTAGTGTTTTCCTTTAAAAATGAGCAAGTTGGACAGAACTGAGATTTCTTCTTGGAGCAATTTAGAATCAATCTCTAGGTAGAATTTTGATGAAATACTGTCTTTATTTAAGTTCATCAGATCATTCAAGCAAGCAAAGTATATGGGTTTACATCCAGATTTCCTTAGAAAGTACATATTAAATGATCTTTGAAATTAAGCATTAATGATCAAGAACAATAAAGTAAGCTTCAAATACCATATATCAGAAAGACCTTCATAAGAAAAAATGTCATTTGACTCATTTCAATAAGCATTATTATGTTCAACAAATCAAAGGATGATATAATTTAATTTTCACATTAAAAGCTTAAAATTTTCATCTAATTTAATGTTCACAGGCTTCAATAATTTTTGTTCACTTGATATTTTTTAATTAAATCCTGAGGATGTGAAGTTTTACCTTCAAAAAGATACCATCCTTGCATTTTGCAAACAAAGGTTACATGTTAAGGTATTCAAATAACATATATTATGCACTTACTCCATCAGCATTTCAACAGCCGTGCTGCTCAAACAAAATGGTATTTCTTTTTAGCTTATTAAACCAAAAGGAGTATTACATCTGAGAAACTGCAAGGGGGGGGTGGTTGGTAGAGTCTCCCCACCCTCCTTGTTCTGTCCTTTACATTCCATTTTCAAAAGGAATTGAAATATAATTCTGACCAAGTATCTACCATGAAATCATTTCTCTTACTTTTGAGTAATGATCTTCTGAAACTGAAGAAGTGAAATGATGAAAAGGTTAGAATATACTTTAATTCATACTTGCAAAGGTTACAGTTGCATCATTATTTGGGTCAAAATCAAGTCAACACTTCAGTTTTTCATATGCTCGTCATATTAGTGTCAGAAAAAGTAAGATTCAATATTTGTTTTGTTTTAACACATAACAGTAATATGTTATTGTAAACCTTTAATATTGATGACTTTCAACATTCCATGTTTGAATATTTATTTCTTTAAATGTCAATCTACCATTTAAACTATTGCCAATGAAACCCAAAAAGCAGTTTATCCCTCTGCACTCTCTGTACCAACAGGACTATACGAAATGCTGCTAAGATATTAGTGCTCAGTGTTTCAGCCTACAAATAAATAATTCATTTCTTCAAAACTATGCTCAATTCAAGTAAAGCCAGTAATTACCAGCTCCATTGTAAATTCTCACAAGTCTCTTGAAAGAATGAACAGCACACCTGTGTTACCTACCCCATGTGGACTACACCTCTCTCGTGGGTCTCTGTCATTGTCTCTGAATCCAAGTTGCATTACTGTCACCTCCATATTTGAGAGATTGACAACTGGACTCTCAAAACATGTTTGAAGAAACAGGCTTAAGATTTTGAAGATGTAACACATATGAAATATTATAAGTGCTTAAAGCAACTGAAATTCCAAGCCCATGTCACTTCAAAACTCCCATTATTAACAGGAAAAACTGCAGTGTTGCCAGAATGATATATTTTCTATTAAATTGCTTTTGTTGGTTATTTTTTTTTTTTGTATTTTTCTCAAAAAAAAAAAAAGGAAATTTTGTAGTTGCTTTCTCAAAACAAAGCAAAACAAAATAATTAAGTTCTATACAGCCAAAACTAAAATAAGTCATTTCACTGAACTGCTTAATAAAATATAATGGTATCCTATTAATTCTGAGTGATTCCCCCCCCCCAAAAAAAAAATCCTTCCTGCTTGTTTTAATTCTCATTCTTATGCTTATTCTTCTAAATCCTGGAGGAACTCTTGAACAACTCTTCAGGTTTCAGGGAACCTCTACATAAAGTTATTATCTACAATACACCATACATAAATATGAGCAGTAAGTGAGATATAATAATCTAATAATAATAGACCTTGCACTTTTAATTAGATGTTTCCCTCTAGATCTGTTTATTTTGGCCAATTTATAAATCCCATTGTTATGTGTGGTTTTCTCTTTCAAAAGGACTTCAATCTAATACAAGTCATTAGTGTAGGAAGAGGAAATTTCACTTTTTCCATCTTTTTTTAATTGAAAAGTCCTACTTGATATTTCTGATTTACCTAGGTACGCCTAAATATCTTGAAGGAAATTTCTACTGTGCAATATTCTAGTAAGGTATGTTTTTTGGAATATGAAATATAAAAAATTAGGTTTTTTTTTTCACTGAATTGTCTCATTGAACTGAATTAATTAATTACATGTATATGTATAACAGCAACTACCAAAAGGAACTAGGGTGTGAAAAACAGTAGAAATGGGAAAAGAGTCAATAATTGGACAAAGGGAAAAACACAGGATGAAGAGTGAGTTTCTCATTTTTATGACTTTTAGCCTCATGATAGGCCACTGTCACATTTGGCAGGGAAGGTGAAATTTCAAAAGGAAAACCAACAGCCTCATTCTTTTGCAAATCCGGAATATGGAGTTCAAGATATTCATAGGCACTAGAATTTAAAGGAATGATTCCAATAAAAGCTGTATCTTGGGAGGGGAGCCCCAATTTCTGTGTTTAAACTCTACCCAAACATCTGGCTGGGACTGATTTAAAAAAGAAATACAAGGGACTGATTTAAAAAAATACCAGCTAAAGCTAGAATAGGATGGAAATTTGAGCTTCCAACCACTTCACGGGATAAAGAGTTTCAGAATTTGAAGTAATAGCCTAGTTAATTGCTTGCTAAAGTAAAATACAATAATATCAGTACTCTTAGGAAGAATTTAACACAATCCCTATGCTCTACAGCTTAGCATCGTAATGTCCAGAGTAAAATTCAAAATTACTAAATATGTGAATAAACAGGAAATCATGACACATTTTCAAGAGAAAAAAATAATCAACATAAACAAAAACCTAGCATATGTTTTAGTTTCCCAGCTGCTGAAACAAATACTATGTAATAGGTTGGTTTAACAACAGAAATTAATTGACTCATGATCTTTTGGTTTGCTAAAATTGCTGAATGCAATATACCAGAAATAACTTGGCTTTTACAATGGGAATTTATTAGTTTATAAGTTTACAATTATAAGGCTGTGAAAATATTCAACTTAACTCATCAACAGGATGATAACTGGACTCTGAAGACAAGCTGCTGGCATCTGGGACACCTCTGTCATATGGGAAGGCACATGGCTGGCATTTACTGCCATTCACTTCTGGGTTTCATTGCATTCAGTTTCTGGTTCCAGAGGCTTCCTGTCTGAACTTCTGTGGGTCCTCTCTTACCTTCTGAGCTTTTCTCTGAGCTTCTCTTCATTTCCTTTCTTAGCTTTTTCTGTGTGTCCTTTATCCTCTTGTAAAGAATTCCAGTAAGGGGATTAAGATCCACCTTGAATGGGGTGGGTCACATCTCAATTGAAATAACCTAATCCAAAGGTCTACACCTGTAGAAATGGACCAGAAGAACATGGCTTTTTTTCTGGAGTACATAACAGCTTCAAACCACCACACATAGATTAAGAGTCTATAAGGATTGTTTTCTTCTGGGGTAGGTATCTTCTGGCTGGATGAAAATCTTTGGAGTTCATTGTTTTTTCTGTCATGTGCCAATGCACATGGTGGCATTGTCTCCTTTCACTCATGGACTCTGTTGACTTTTGCCTTCTGTTTCTGCCCATGACTTCTTTCTCCATGTCAATTTACTTGGATTATAAATACATCAGCCATATTGGATTCAGGTCCACCCTCATTCAATTTGGGCACCTTAGCTAATAACATCTTTAAAGATCCTATTAACAAATGGGCTCACACCCACAGGAATAGATGAAGACTAAGAAAATGTTTTTATGGGATACATAAATTCAAACCACCATAACACATAAAACTATTAAAGAAAATTCTATAACTCTTTACCTCACAAAGCTCTTCCTCTTCTATCAAAGTAAAATTTTTAGACTTAGCAGAAAACACAGGAAAGGAGCCCCTCACCTTGACACACACTTATGTTGGAAGGAAGGGAACACACTCTACAGTGTTTGAGGAAAGGTCTTCTAGATGATTTACAATAAGCCTTGAGATTTTCTAATATCCCTCTACTCTCAAAATCCTAAGAAGAATAAGGATATTTCAGGAATCCCTTTGGCAGGATGGTTTTGGAAAAGATTCAATTTTCTTTAAAATCCAAAAACCTTAACACTTGAAGTAAAACACATTTTCTCCGGGGTCTTGAAGAGACTTGTTCAACTGGATCATGTGATGACAAATGTTTTCTAAGTATGGCAGTTTCTTCAGTTATTCTTCAAGTCAATCAGCAAAATCTGGCCTATTTTTATCATAGAAGTGCTCATGCATTTCACCTTTCCTCTTAACACCCTGTGGGAAACTCATCCTATGCTAACTTAACAGATTTCTTTATATAGCAGGAATTTATATGCTGTAAGGACAGATTTTCAAGCATTATTTTTCATACACATTCTCAAGTGAAGTCATCTTTGTTTAATAAATACAAGCCTTATTGTAGCATCATCTAGTTTTTATCATGCAATCTCCAAAAGTCTTCAATACCATCTCTTCTCTACAAAGAAAGCTATCAGGAATATGTAGTATTTTATTTTTTCTACAAGAGGTGACAAATTCCATGGAGCCAACCATTCATGTACCACTGTCTGTACACATAACACAGTTTCTCTAAGACAGAAATTTTGTTTCCAGATATGAAAAAAGAGCATAATTTTACCTTGCTTGCTATGTCTACTTCTTTGTAGTAGGTAGAAAAAAGTGTATATATATATATATATATATATATATATATATATATATATATATAAATAATTTCACAATCATTAAAAAAACTTTCAAAAGTTGCACCTTGGTATGTTTTGGTTATATCTGTTGGTTTATTCCAATATAAATTTTCTGTTTTTCAGTTTATTACACATCTCTGTAGGATGTGACATGACATCAATATATTAACATATATTACCATTTGAGAATGAAGCATTTTCATATCCTTATACTGCATTTTTCTACCATTTTATTAAACTTTATGGATTCATTAGCTTATCACAAACTGTTTGTCCTACTTTTATCTGGGATATTGGTTTTGCTATTAAATAACTTGCTTCCTAACAGATTGAACTGAGTATAACCTTTTAAATATAAGGTTGATGCTATTCACTTTGAGATTAAACTAGGCCCTTTATTTCTCAAATGGTAGCAAAATATAACTTTGCATCTTTTCAATTTTACTGGAGACATTGCCCCATTTGAAATTTTTCCCTACACAGATGATTCTCAGTAGAATAAGATAACTTGTCATCTATTCATAAGTAGCTTTCATTATAATGTTTAAATTTTTGATGTCCCTTTTTCAGGAGGGTGTTGGAATGACTTGGAAGGATGTAACTCTTCATTGCTATATCCCTCAGGAATGTCTTTAAACCTAGAAACAGAATCCTCCTGTTCCACTTTATACATTTCTTTAAAAAAAGGATCAAGTTGTAGCATTAGATGTGTTTGAAAAAGACAGTTTCAAAATATAAAGAGAAGTGCAAAATTAATAACAAAATGAAAAAATATCTTAATAATATGAAAATTTCCCAATGCATTTCACTTTTGAACTATTTTATTCACTGAATTGCAATGTTTACACAATAGCAAATAAGTTGGGTGTGGGAGGAAGGCAGTTAAGTTAACATGCTTAAAACTTCCTACTTTTGAATTAAAATTCCTCTACAATATTCTATTATATTAATAGAGCTCCACTGCATTAGGGAATGTTAGGAGAAGTAATTAGGGAGGGGGAGGCTGATATTAGCCTGCTAGTCTCTCCTCTAGGTAACAAAATTTTCAAAAACAATATAGTCAAACAAAGCAACAAAGTTTTACTATAAATTCCTCTATTGGGATGAAATATCTCTAACAAAATTGCTAATGAGCTTCCCTGTCATTATTTTTATTTTCTAATTCAGTACAGCTAATCTGTCTGTCTTTATTGCTTGGGTTCCTGCTCTCTTGTCACACCTTCAGTGTCTTGTTTGTTCCAAATGATGTTTCAAAATTTGCTCAACAAATTCAGTTCCTTTCCTAAGTTAAGATGATAAAACATTCACATTCTTACATTACACACAAGATTCACTGATTTCTCTGTAATAAGAATCAGTGCCCATCAGGACACATAAAGCTCTTCAAATGCTTGTATGAGGGATAGATTTGCTACTGAAAAGCCAGAATTTGAATTTCCTTCCACTTCAGGTACGGAACAAATTTTCATTATGTTCATTTCTGTTCCTATTTTCATAGAACTGAATCAAGTGTTTCCTTTCAAAAACATATTATTATACAAATAAAAGTTAATAGATGTGATGATTAAGTTCATGTGTGAACCTGGCTAGGTTATGCTGTCCAGTTGTTTGTTTAAGTGAACACTGGCCTAATTGTTATTGTGAGGATATTTCATGGATTTCATTAATTGTTCAGTTGATTGCTTCGATGGCTGGTTACATCTAAAATCAACAAGGAAGATTGCCTTCAGCAATGAGAGAAAGTCTCATTCAATCAGTGGAAAACCATAAAGGGAGACCTGATGGCAGTTAGAAAGAATTTCTCTGTCTACTTCAGCCAGCTAGCTTCTGCTGGGGAATTTATTGAAACTTTCATCAAACTTCCCAACTTGTAGCCTACTCTGTGGATTTCAGATTTGCCAATTTCAAGAGTCACATGAGCCAATTACTATAATGAATATCATAATATTTATTTTTATAACATTTATTTTAAAATAAACATTCATATACATTTATGCATGTTTATGTAGAGGATATAGATATATACTTACTGTTCTTTTTTCCCTTGAGAACCATGACTAATACAGATTGTGGTACTGAGAGTGCTTATTGAGAAACAGAATCGAAAGGATAAGATTTCTGAGTTGATTCTTGGTTTATGGCATCGGTTCTCCTATCTGATTAGGCACTTGATTTAAATTATTAAGATGGCACTGATAGTCCATGGTGTGAATTGACAATAGAGATATGCAAAATATTACCCTGGGATACTGCTACTCAAATGCTTGTAATAGAGTGTATTTGATACATTTTGTGAAGTTATAAATTATAATGTTCACTGAATGTTCCTATATATGCTGGATACACTTGTTAAAGAAAAGGATAATCTCAAAGCTTCAAATTGCCAGCTAAAGTGCCACATGAAGGACATGAATGTTTCTATTTGTGCACTGAATGAAACTCTTATTTCTTGTAGCTACAGACTTGAGAATTCTGAAAACCGGACCCAGAGTCACATTGTCTGAATAACTGAATTACTTGTAAATTGAATTCCCAACTTACTAAGTGCATGCCACAAGGTGAGGGAATTGATGGGGAAGGACTGGGATCCTTAAAATTAGAATGGTGAAATATGACCTGATAATGGTGAAGATGGAACTATTTAAACTGCAGATTCTGTTGAGTATTCTCTATCTAATAAACATAAAAAGTGCTGCCCTGAGGAATCAGACATCCAACTTCTAGTCTGCCCTAAGGAATCAACCATTCACTCCTCCACCTGAAGAGATTAGCCCTGTGTGCCTGCTAAAACTGAAACTGCCTTCTCAGAAAAAACACCCCTCATACCAACTTCTAAAAGGACTATCCATCTTTCACAAGTTGAAATTTTAATGAAATAACCTGAAGTAGTTAGGTTACAAGGCACTGCAAATTCCTCACATGACCTACCCTTACAACTCCTCTTTTCTTTCAGACTTATAATAAAACCAAAGTTCCAACAGGCCCTCTAAAATAATGTACAAAATGTTACCCATGAGGAGATGTACTACACTCCAAAAATACTGCATGATTTTTTCTAATTTATATAGACAGAATTTGGGAGTGTATTTGTGAGAAAAGATATTAAAACTGTGGGACAATGTTGGAAGGGTACAATACATTAAATCAGGCTGAATTTATGGTTATGAATCCACTAAGCGAGGATTCTGGATTCAATATTGTAACTATTGAAGTTAGAAAGGGCTCTAGTAGTTTGTTCAGGAAATTGGCTGAAACATTTACCAAAAGGTGGCCTACATTACCTGAAGTCAAAATCCCAGGGCTCCCCTCATATGATGCAAATGAAGAAATTGAAAGGTTCACACACATTGAGATTTTACAGAGGATTTATTATGTAGGATCTGATCACCCACACCACAAATGTCTAGAAGACATGCCTTTCATGAGGACTGTGAGGAATAAATTTATGAGACTAATTCAATCATCCCTGAGGAGCTCTGTGGTTACCTTACTCTGTAGGACAGCTATTACTGTGACAACTGCTGTCAATAAATTTGGATCCTTAAACACAATGGGAGTGATTGGCTCCTAGGTTGGCAGAAGTCAAGGGGCAGCACTTAATTACCAGCAAAAATGTGGGCATGGCTACCAAAATGGACAACAGATTCAGAGCAGTAATCAGAACAATCTTGACCTGCAGAGACCTGTGACATTGGCTGGTAGGTCATGGGGTACAAAGAAGTAAAATAGATGGGCAGTCAACTAAATTCTTAATATGTATAAGTAGAAGAGTTCTAGGTCAAGTAAATAAAAGTCTGAAATAAATTACAAAAACAGAGATTCATGATCCCTCAATAAATTCCCAGACTTGAGGCAGTTTACAGACACAAAATCTCTTGAACTGAAGGGAAGCTGGGCTCCTTGGGGTAGGATGCTGCTACACTTACAAAAATATATACTGTTTCTCTTCCTCCCAGCCTTCACAAAAGGACCCAACTTTTTCCCAAGGTGACTGTACATTAGGTAAAAGTAAATGAATAATCATTTTAGGGAAATTAGAAACTGGCTCATAAATGACATTAATTCCAGGACATCCAAAATGTCACTATGGTCCACAGTCAGAGTAGGGGCTTTTGGAAGTCAGGTGACCAGTAGAGTTTTAGCTCAGAGTCATCTCACAGTGGGCCCAGTAGGTCCCTGAGCTCATTCTTCACTTATTGACACATTTCTAAAATGCATAAATGGGATAAACATACATAGCAACTGGCAGTATCCCCACATTGTTTTCCTGATTTGTGGAGTGAGGGCTATTATGGTAGGAAAGGCCAAGTGGAAGCCTAGAACCACCTCCAACAGGCAAAATAGTAAACCAAAATCAGTACCACTTTCCTTGAGGGATTGCAGAGATTAGTGCCAACATCAGGTACTTGACAGCTGCAGGGTGGTGATTCCCACCACATCCCCATTCAACTGTATTATTTGGCCTGTTCAGAAAACATGGATCTTGGAGAATGACAGTGGATTAGTGTAAATTTAACCAGGTGGTGACTCCAATTGCAGCTGCTGAACGAGATGTTATATAATTGCTTGAGCAAATGAACACATCCCTTCATACCTAGTATGCACATGAGTAATAGTATATGATCTGGCAAATGCTATTTTCTCAATACCTTTTAGTAAAGCTAACCAGCAAAAGTTTGCTTTTAGCCGACAAGGCCTACAGTACACCTTCATTGACCTACTTCAGAGGTGTATCAACTCTCCAGCCCAGTGCTGTTATCTATCCTTCAGGGAAATTGATTGTTGTTCCTTACAAAAGACTTCACACTCATCCATTAAATAGATGATACCATGCTTACTGGGCCTAGTGAGCAATTAGTAGCAACTACTCTAGACTTACTGTTCAGACATTATCATGTCAAAGGGTAGGAAATAAATCCGACAAATATTTAGGGGCCTTCCACCACAATATTTCTAGACATCCAGTGATGTGGGGGCATGTTGTAATTTGCCTTCTATGGTTAATGACCAACTGTTTCATCTGGCCCCTCCTACAACCAACTAAGGAGCACAATGCCTAGTTGAACTTTGGCTTTTGGAGGTGACATATTCCTAATTTGGGTGTGCTTTTCTGGCCCATTTACCAAGAGACCCAGAGAGCTGCTAGTTTTGAGTGGAGAATGGAAAAAAGGAGAGTCTGTGACAGGTTCAAACTACTGTGCAAGCTCCTCTGACATTGGAAACATATGATTTGGCGGATCCAATGGTTTTGGAAGTGTCAGTGTCAAATGGAGATGCTGGCTGGAGCCTTTGGAAGGTCCCTTATTCACAACACAGACTCATAAGGTTTGGGAGCAAAGTTTTGCCATCCTTTGTACACAGCTATTCTTCTTTTGAGAAACAGTTTTTGGCATGCTTATTGTCCTTGGTAGAGACTCACCATTTATCCATATGAAACCAAGTTACCATGAGACCTCACTTGGTCATAATAAACCAAATATTATCTTACCCACCATGTTATAAGTTGCACAGCAGCCCTCTATCATCAAATGGAAGTGGTATATATGAGATCAGTCTTGAACAAGCCCTGAGGGTACCAATAAGTTACGTGAGAAGGTGTCCCAAATGCCCATGACCCCCACTCCTGTCACTTATCTTCTATTTCCCACCCTACAGCTATGGCCTCATGGGGAGTTCTCTACAATCAGTTGACTAAGGAAGAAAAAAAAAATCAGGTTCAGACATTGCTGCATGATATATAGGTACTACATGCAAGTAGATAGCTGCAGCACTATAGCCCCTTTCTGAAACATGCTTAAAGGTCAGTGGTAAAGGGCTATCCTCCCAGTGGCCAGAACTTGAGCAGTGAACCTGCTTGTTCATTTGTTTGGAAGGAGAAATGGTCAGAAATACATTTGTATACTGATTCATGGACTGTATGGCCAATGGTTTGACTGATGGTCAGGGTCTTGGAAGGAACATGATTGGAAAATTGGTGACAAAGAGATATGTGAAGAGGTATATGGAAAGATCTTTCTAAATGAGAAAAAAAAATGAAGATATTCATGTCCCATAAGAAAGCAAACCACAGGGTGACTTCAGCGGAGAAAGATTTTAATAATCAAGTGGATAGTATGACCCATTATGTGGATACTACTCAGTCTCTTTCCCAGCCACTCCTGTCATTGTCCAACAGGCACATGAACAAACTAAAGATAGGGGTTATGCATGGTCTCAGCAACATGGACTTCTACTCACCAAGGCTGACTGGCTTCAACCGCTGTTGAATATCCAACCAACTAGCAGTAGAGAACAATAATTAGTAACCAATATGGCACCATTACCAAAGGTGATCAGTCTGCTACTTGCTGGCAGGTTGGTAACAGGACCACTCCCATTAAGGAAGAGGTGGTGTTTTTTCGTACTGAAATAGACACATTCTGAATATGGATTTGGCTTCCATGAGCACAATTCTTCTAGCACAACTATAATCTGTGGACTTACAGAATGCCTTATCCACCATCAATGTATTCCAGGCAACATTGCTTTTGATCAAGGAACACATTACACAGCACACAAAGCATGGGAATAGGCACATACTCATGGAATTTACTAGACTTACCTTGTTCTCCATCATCCTGAAGCAGCTGGGTTGATAGAATGGTGTAATGACATTTTGGGGCCTCAATTATCCCACAAACTCACTGGCAATGCCTCACAAGTCTGGAGCAATGTTCTCTAGGAGGCTGCATATGCTCTAAAGTAACACCCACTCTATGGAGCTATTTCTCCCATATAAGGATTCATGGATCCAGGAATCAAGGTGAGGAAATGGGAGGCAAAGCACCCACTATTAACCCTAGGATTCCACTAGAAAATTTTTTGCTTCTTGCCCCATGACCTTAAAGCTCTACTATTCTACAGATCTTAGTCTGATGAGGAAAATACTTCCACCTTGAGACACAGAATGATTCCATTAACTGGAAGCCACTTTGAGTTCCTCATGCTTCTGAACCAATGGGCAAAGTAGGAAATTATTGTATTGGCTGGGATGATTGATCCTGATAATCAAGGGAAGGAGGACTGCTAATACACAGTGGAGGTAAAGAAGAGTCTGCCAGGAAACTCTTAGGGTGCCTCTGACAGCTACATGCCCTATCATTAAAGTCAATGGAAAACTGCAGTTACCCTACCCAGGCAGGACCAGACCATCTAGGAATAAAGGTTTGGGTCACCCCACCAGGCAAAAAACCAAGACAGCTGAGATGCTTGCTGAGGGTAAAGGTAATATGGAGTCATTGAAGAAGTTAGTTATAAATATGAGCTATGACCATGGGACCAGTTTTAGAAACAGAGATTATGGTGGCTATGAGTATTTCTTCCTTGTTTTGTTATGAATGCATATATATGTATATATGTATATATATATAAAATATTTTGTTTTCTTCCCTTTCTTAACCCCTTTATAATATAAAATAAGTTGTATTAACTTTACATCATATTATTTAAATTACAAATATCAAGGTTAAGAGTGAATATTATCCAGGAACTTGTCATCCTTTTCTGGGAAAAAGAGTTACTGAGTTTCCAGTTCTATGCAGGACAGTTGAATTGTTAGGTGAAAGTAGGGCTATGTTATTGTCTTTATTTAGAGTTTCTCTGTAGTTTAAGTAAATGTGTATGAGTGATAAATTGTCACGGGGTTAACTGCCATGATTCATTTCACATGTCATTTTGGCTAAGATCTGGTGTCCAATTTGGTCTGTGAAATGTAACTGTTACTATGAAAATATTTCATGACTTTCAATTATTGGTCAGTTGAATGTATGTATGTATCTATGCATCTATGGTTGATCATATCTACAATCAACAAAGGATATTGTATTCAGTTGAAGGCCTTAAAGTTAGAACTGATGATTTTGGCAGTCAGAAGAAGCATTCCTTTCTCTATTTCAGCCAGTCAGCTTCTCCTAGAAGGATTCATCAAAACGTTCATCAGAATTCCCAAATTTGGCCTGTCCTACGGAATTCAGACTTGACAATCTCCATGTTTGCATGAGCCAATTTCTATAATAAATTCATAATATTTGTGCATACATCTCTTATCATCAGTTCATTTCCCTGGGGAAACCTAACTAATACAATAGCAAAGCCAATATTTATATGATTATATCAGTGATGTTAATATAATACTTGAAATTATGAAAATCAGGAAATATACAGGCAAGTATTACAAACCACATATTGCTAAAATACCTGGTAAGCTGTGTAGTTTGTATATGTTTACATATGTTTATATAAAGTGCTTATATATATTAGCATATAAAGAAAGACAAAGAGCTGGATCAGTTTCTTACCACAATGTAAAGGCTTAAAATAACACAAATGCATAGGTCAGATGTCTGAAATGGGTCTTCCTGGGCTAAAATTAAGGCATTGACAGCATGCAGTCCTTCTAGGGGCTCTAGAGGAGAACACATTTCCTTACCTTTTCCACCTTCCAGAGGTTGTCCAGGTTCCTTGGCTCGTAGCCCATACCTCCATCTTCAAAGCCAGCAATGGCAGATTGAGTTCTTATGATGTGGCATCACTCTGAAACTACTTCTGTTATCACATCTCTTTTCTGACTGCCTTTTTCTGCCTACCTCTTCCACTTGTGAAGACTATTGTGATTACACTGCAACCAAACAGATAATCCATGATAATTTCCCTCTTTTAAGGTCAGCTGATTATCAACCTTAATTGCAGCTTTGATCTAAATTTCTCCCTGCCATGCAACCTAACATATCAGAGGCTTTGTGTATTGGTAGGTGGGCATCACTGGGGTAGGCATCATATTTGGCTCACCACAAGTGTATATGCTGTATTCTGGAAATAGGATCTCCTTTCTGGTTTCTCTTGCTGAAGATCTAAAATCATAAGAAGACTGTCAATGTGCATCTTCCTAAAGGAAGCTGAAGTTTAAGCTTACTGAAGCACACATCATGCTAAATCTATAAAATATTGACCACTATAGAGAAATGTCCATTCATTGAAATAGCATGTGAATTATAAACATGAAAAGATTTAACTTCAACGTTCATATCAAGCCCATTGGTCTATCAATCATATACTAATGGGAAGCATTCCTGAACTACCAAAAAGTACTTCTCTTTTGTGTCAATAAATATAGCCTGAATAAGTAGCACATAAATAGCATACATAATGGCTTATACTATAAATGAATGATTAGTGTGGTGGTTTAGAGTTATGTACCACAGAAAACATGTTCTTAAACTTCACCCATTCCTGTGGGTGTGAACTCATTTTAAGTAGGACCTTTTGATGAGGCTCCTTCAATTAAGGTGTGGCCTACCTCAATCAGTATGGGTCTTAGTGCTATTTCTGGTGACCTGTAAAAGCAGAATAAAATTCAGACAGATAGAGAGGTAGCCACAGAGAGAGAAGCCAGAAGCTGAATGTCAACAGAACCCAGAAAAGAAATGATGAGGAGAAAGCACCGTGTACATTGTCATGAGCTCGGGAAGAAGGATCACTGGCTGTCAGACCCCAGAACACCAGTCTGTGGGAAGAAAGCAGCCGCTAGATGATTCCTTGATAAAGAATTATCCTAGCCTCAAAAACATAAGCCAATAAATTCTCATTATTTAGACTAACCTGTTGCAAGGCATTTGCTTCAGCAAGAAGGAAACTAAAACAGTATCTTCAATTTTCTAAAACAAATACAAAATAGATCTAGGTAATTACAAAGCATATGGGGTGATGAGAGGGAAGACAATTAAGGATGAGAAGGTTCTGTTATTAAATCCTTCATTTTATTTTTCTTCCATGTAGAGAGAGCTTTGCAGTGGGTAGTGAAGTATGGATTAGAACAGTGAATGGTAAAGTTTTACACAAAATTTAATGCAATTAACCTTTTGCAATAAATAAATACTGAATAACTATTCTGTTTGTGTGGTTTTAGTAAGAATTTTCTAAATTTCTTTTAAGAAATTATATATAACCATTTTTACTAGTCCAAAAATCTAAACCAAACCTTTTATGCCTCATTGTCCCCTTCTAATTTCCACAGTAATTTATTCTATGACACCATTGATACATATATTGTAAAGGAAACAATAGATAGAATAAATGCTAAAATATAATTAATACTTTCTCTAGTCCATTTAACAAAATATATTAGAAATCCAGTTAAATATTTTGAATTTCAGTCTCATAATCTTTTGACCTAAGGCATTTTAATAGTTGAAACTAGTCTTAAATTAAGAGGAATCTGTCTACTGCCACCTCTATATCACCATTCAAGGAAAACCTAAACAATAAACAAACGATGTTGATTTTTAATTCTTTGATATTTCTCAAATAAAAAGAATCAGGTTAAAGAAAATTTGTGAACCAAGTTGTGTTTTGTTTTGATCTGCTTTTTTTTCTGCTTAAGGCTAACATGGATCTTAAATTACATTTCAGAGTGTATTTGATGATTCTATTTGGGAAGAAGGAGCTTCAGAAACCAATTAAAAATCTAGTTGAAGACTTTATTCCAGCCCCAGGAAAGGAAACAATTTAAAGTTAATTCAAACTACTCTCTTTGAAAGCAGAAATCCATCTCCTAAGGAGTAGTGTTTATTGTTTTGTTTGGGTTAGGTTTAATTTTTCCAAAGACTGGGGAACTCACTGAAATTTCAAAAACTTGGAAAAATTCATCATTTTTCAATAAAAAGTTATTAGATCATTATTTCCCAAACTGATTCCTCAAAAACATGCCTATACATTTTTATGGTTCTAAATTATAGATTTCTAGTTTTAAATGTTCAGAGTAGACGAGCAAGGAAAATTTCAGACACCTATGTCATTAACCAATGATTCATACACAACCTTTTGAATAAGGGATGCAATATTGAATTGTGGGAAAAGAGAGGGAGAGTGTGTGGTATGTAGCCTTTTACCTAGGCATGATGATTGACACATTCTCAGAGGTTGAGAATAAATGAATTACACATGAATGAGAGGTGTGATCTTTCCTAAATAATGCCACACTAAATAATTATTTTATAGGGAGAGCTTCTGATAGTAAAGTTGCCCTAAATAAGACATGATTAACTAAAATTGCATTTAAAAATTAATATTGTTTCTGAAAAAGAAATATGTATTAGATTTGTAAGGATTGGGAAAAGCACAAATTTAATATTTTAAATTTAAAAGTGATTTGTTTCTTGCATGGAATAATGACACATTACACAGAGCCACATAATATTTGTTGTTTAACAGATTATTTAAACCATTTTTACTGTGCACCAGATTATCTGTCAGCCACAGAAAAGCTTGTAAATTGGAGATAACATGTACTGAAAATCTTATGTCAACGTAATATGGTATTTGCTGTGATAAAACATTTAAGAGAAGATAAAGAAGCACAGAACATTTAGAAAATTTTAGAATTTCAGAACTGGTTTCTTTGAAGAGGTGCCTTAGGCTGTAGTTTGAAAGAATTTGAGTTAGATGATAAAGTTGGAAAAGACATTCCAGGGAATGGAGTAAGAGGAGCAAGAGAATAAGGGCTGGAGGGAAATTGTAAGTGTAAAATTTGTAGAAAAAAGTGAGAAATAAAACAGAGATGTAGTTAGAAACAGTGAAAAGTAGTAGGGAATTGTTTTCTATTGGAAAATAGAATTCCCAATCCCAATCTCTAGTTGGATCATTAAGAAAAGAGGGTCATAAAAATGAGATTTTTAAAAATTGTAAATGATTTTGATATTTGATTTTTAAGCTAGCTGTCCACATGGAATTGTAACAAAATGAAGAGCTGAGAATGTGAATTTTAAAAATATGGCACTACAAATGCTAATTGAAACAATGAATTCTAGTAAGTCTTCAAGAAAAGAGGAAAAAATAAAACAAAGAGCTCAAACAGGAAACTTTAGGATTGGAGATGGAAATATTGGGAAACTGTTTTTATGCACCATTTTGCACAAGCAGGTAGAGACTGGAACTGGCAGAAATTATCAAAAGAGGGTGAAAATTAAAATTCAAAACTGTGTGTTTTATTCAAATGAATACATAACTAAGCAAGTTTTGATTTTCATAAATTTTCACATAGACCTTTAAATTAAATGAAATAACATTACTTTTCTTATAAATCTGAGCTATCTTAAATTTTACATTCATTTCATCATATAATTTTCATAAAAGAAATAATAATAAATATAGTGAAGTTTATGTCAAACATTGGAACAACAAAGATCCATAAATACCATCATGTGATTCCAAATCAATCCATTCTTTCTTTCTAAATTCAATACAAGTGGTTAGAATTCACACCGTTTAAGGAAATGAAAAGAGAAATGTGAATATTCAAATCTCGCCATTTTTTGCATAGAAAAAAACATATTAATTACTAAAAATAGGACACCACAGAAAACATTCAAAAAATCTAGTAGCTCTGCACCTTCATTCCAAAATATAAGGAGCTCAAATAATCAATAAAAAGGCTGTCAACATTCTTACATGCACCATACCAAATTAAATAGTACTTATTAAAAAAAAATCCATCATTATAATCATTAAGTTTCATTTTGAACAATGTACAGAGCTTTGAAATAATAAAACAAAGTCCTTATGTATTCTAAATTCACTGACTATATCAGAATATGCATGTGTATGATAAAGAAGAAACAAGAAATGCATACCTTTAAAAATAAACCCCAATATATACATATATAAAGTCCTTTTCCGAATTCAAGTGTACTTTTCATGAAACAATATAATTCACAGATAATGGTTTTTACTTGTTTGATTTTCAATCAACTCTAATGCCTTAAGATGAGTGAATTTCTTTGAGTATAATATTTATTCTCTCTCATCTGATTTGATTTTATAAAAAATTTTTGTGGTTTTTCAAGGGCAAATAAAGAAGTTTGTATTCAACTGACATTCTTAGATGTCTATGTGTCAATTTTCATTACATGGAAAAGCAAGAGTTTAGATGATAGAAGAGTCATTAGTAATGGGTGAATTTATTACTATTGGATGTCAAATTTTTGCCTCTGTTAAAACATTATTAGATAAAAAATAGCAGAATACAAGGATGATGGGGGACATAAAACACAAAATAATATGAATCTTGTCATAACACATAATCAGTCAGAAAATGAACCAAAAGCAAAAGTTCTCTAACTCCAGCTTGAGTACATCTAGCAAAGTTTGTCATTAGCAAGTAAATAATATATATAATGCTGTCTGGAATTTTACAAGGCCCAAATTAACACATTGTGATGATTAATTTTGATTAACCTTCAGAAATTTCTTTAGTTTTAGAATAAAAATAAACTTGTATTTGATTGTTATGAGAAATGTGAATTAAAGCACAGAGTTTTCATCCAGGTAGTTATCTCAACCTACGTGTTGCTTTTATTTGTTATGTTTTCACAAGCCTGGCCTATCACGTTATTGCCTGAAGATGCTTAGATTATTTCACACCAAAAAAATCTACATATTGTCAGTTATTTTGTTAATTTATAAACATAGTTTCTATTTGCATCAAGGTGTTTTATGTATTGAATACAATTATCTTATTCTTAATTTACTAATTTTACTTTATAGATTTACGAGAAGGAAAATAAGAACTTCCCCTTCTCATTGTTCATTTGTCCTTATGACTATCTTTAAGCAGTTTGAATATTTTGTGGTTATGTACTAGTAGATCTAAAAAATAAAACATGTAAAACACTATCAGAGATATCTGACAGTAAACATTTAAAAAGCTTGATACATATTTCTTAAAAAGAACACAGAGACATACACATTTTATAAAATTATATTGTGAATACAATTTTTGCATTACCTTTTAACTAAATATTTGTACACTAGCTATGTCAATTTTGTTGAGTCTCACATAATTCCTACAACAGATGATGAATAAAATATGAATCTACATTGGATTAAAATTTTCCAAAGGATTTGTTATAGTCAAGCTTGTTATAATAAGATGCAGTAGAGGCATCAGTTGTAATAGCTAAGGCTAACATCAGAAGCTGCATGGGTGTTTTATATTGTTAAAACAAAGGTTTTATTCAATTGAAAGGAAATAAACGAAAATAAACTTGGATTCACTGAGAGGTCTGTTATATTGTGAATGATTAGTGACAAGTAGAATTATTATTTAGTTTATTTACTATGCTAGTCACATTCTCTGACTTCCTACCTTTGTCTAAAAACAGGTTTCATAAGGCTTTACCTCAATAAGAGGCTTTTTGGATTTTTAATTTAAGGTGAGTAAAGTAAATTTCTTTAGTAAATATCAATAGTCAAAACTTACAATGTACATAATCCTTATCTAGTCACTTTACTTATTTAATTCTCACAACAGTATTTTAGGTAATATTACCATGCTACTTTACAGATGGGAAAATTAAGTTCCAATTACGTTACTTTACCAAGGTCACACAGCACATAAGTGACAGAGAAGGGATTCCAACCAAGGCTTTCTGGTCCAGAGTCATTGCATTTAAAAGGTGTAAAATATAATCAATTTGATAGCAAGATACCCTTTATACTTCACCATTGATGTCAAGAATTCCATCATAGAAGATATGTAATTGATAATAGACTTATTCATGTACTCAGATATAACCTCTTGTGGCTTTTCCATAATCTGACTACTGAGCACATAATGTGCTTTCTTTTACTTGATTATTTTAATGATTTTCTTTATTTTTTTCATTAAGCTAACTATTTTAATGGAGACATGGATTTTTGATATTTTCCTTTATGAAACCTGCAGCTTATATTATTTTTACATAAAAAATAAATGGTTTCAAATATTAATAATATTTAATACATGAAAATCTTGAAGAATATCAATGGTTTTGTCCAGTTTCCAGTGAATAACCTAATTGCAAAACAAAAGCCAAACACTCTTGCACCAAGGCAGAAGGCAAAAGACACATGAAATCAAAGTGGATGGGGAAATAGTCTTCAGTTGAAGCTGAAAATATATTAGAGAAAGAAAAAAAAATCTCTCTTTCTAATTATGTCAGGTGTCAGTGATACCAGAAAAATAAAGAGGAATAATGACTGACTTCCACAATGGTGAAATATAAAGGAAAATACTTCCAACACTCTTCAGGACCTGCTGTGTTAGAGACACAGGTTATCCAGTTCTTTACATTCTCACCAAACTTGGGTATGATTTATCCCATTTTACAAATGAGAAAATTAATTTTCAAGACTCCTTTTAAGTTGTCAAAGTCAAAAAAAAAGTCTAGGCTGCCAGTCTGAAGTGATAATGAATATTGTCTTTCATCAATTATATTGATATATGCACTAGTACTATTCAGCACATAGATGGAACAGATAAAGGTGAGAGGGGAATAATAGGTTGCCCTTGCTCTGTTAATCAATAATTCTTTACTCTCAACACAGAGTAATTTAATACGTACTATTCTGCTACAAATTTGAAAGTCCAACAGCTACTATGTATTCCATATTATGGTCCATGTCCTGTGATAAAACTTTAAAATCCATAATAATTCACCAATATAACAGGAACTGAACAGCTTTTGTAGAAGGACATAGAATAGTTTGGTCAAATATGAAACAAGCTTAATGGCAGAAACTTCAGGTTGGATCCTGAGAAACGTAGCAAGAAGTAAAACAAGGATAGCTGGCAGGATGAAATATAAAATACAAAAAATAACCAGAAATTTTAACTGAAGAAAAGAAATTACTGAATATCTTAATAAATGAAGATCTGAACTTAAGCCAGACATTCACAGACTTTTTTTTAAAGATTCAGGTTTCCTTTGCCTGCTTTGACCAGACACACCTCTTTTACTAACTTGTGAAGAAGATACGTTTCAGCAATGTATATAGTCAAAGTAATCTGCGCATTTTATGGACTATTTAATTGATATCTTACAAACAATATATTCTTAATGTTAAAATGCATACTTTTGTTGATATATGTAAAATTAATATTAATAACAAGTGAATCATATTCCATATTCCATAATGGATGCTTCTTTGGAAAAGCATCCATCATTGTTTTTGAAAACATTACTAGAACAGTATATGTGGAGAATTATATTGTCAAGACATTTTATTGTCATTTCATAACATAGCACAGAACTAGGGGAAGTATAACAAAATGCAAGTAGTTTTTCTCAAATGAATTTCAGAAGGATAAACAAGCTAATACATTAAAACAGCAAGAAAATCAAATTGAATCTAGATGATGCTGGGGCACATAATAGGCTGCAAATAAATACATATTTTCATATTAAAGCTTCGCTAAAATATTTGTATAAGTCAAAATAATACACAACCCAAAATACTCAAAAATACATTGTTAAGGCAAATGGATTGTTTTGCTGTATAGTTTGGATTAATATGAAGAAATATGGATTTATTAGAATTGAAACAGTATAATCAAAATAATAATAAAGCAAGGAATTAATGCGAACATTGGTCACTTTGAATCTCAAAAATACCTTCTGAATTTATTAATGTCGCAGGTTTCTGACATAATTAATTATTGCATAATTAGTTGAGAGTCAAATGTCAAACCTATATAAGCCATTCATTTACCAATCAATGAGGAACTTCAGTCACAGTCTATCATCTCATACAACAAGAATTTCACTGGCATGAGGTCTTGAGGTGCTAATGTTATGTAAACAATATCAAGAACTTTTTAGAACTTGACTTAATACATAACACACACAACCATTTCATTTGTCTAACTTCTACGAAGAGTTAAAATCACAGGTACCTAAGGGCAGAAAGCATAATTATGTTGCTTGTCATTGTGGTGTGGTTATCTCCTTATATAGTAAAAACCATTAAGAAATAATATTTTATAATAAATATATTTATGAACATGGTTACCCCTTCAAAGTTACATTCTTCTTGTCAATTGCCAGTTGTATTCCAGTTTTAATTTTTAATATTAATATTTAATTTAATAAAATTGTCTATACACACAAAAAATTAGAACATACAAATAAATACAAATATAATGAAGAGGATTTAATTTGCCCTGTTTAAGGAAGTGAGATAGAAAAATCTTAGGGAAGGGAAAAAAAAAAACAAAAACCTATATATGGATATAAATAGATATGTATGATGAATTATCTTGAAATTTTCATTTGCTGTTATAAGAATTTTTCTATGATATTAAATTCCACATTACTAAATTTTCTGTAATTAAATATTCTTCATAAGTATTATTTTTATGACATTGCAATCAATGTGTATGAAACTATTTATGCAAATACTCTCCTTCAATTTAAACTTAACATGATTTCAAATTTATTTGGTCATTATAAAACATTTTGAATATTATCCACATATTGTTGAAGTCATCCTTAATTTTTGGAATTCAGACTTATGAGTCAAAGGTTATAAATAATATCTTATATGTTACAATATAATATTCCTTTCTAAAACATTGATGATGATATATAATCCTGTCAGATGTGTATGGCTTTGTCAATTTTTTAAAAAGCTGAATAACATTGAGAATTACCATTAAGTATTTGATTTAACTGAATAAAATATTTAAAAAATCACATTTCTAAGTTTCAATGTTTTTCATAAAGTTTTCCAGCTTAAATTCTACTTTTTTCTAATACTAATATAATTATTCTAGAACATTGGAGATATGTTTAGTTTTTCAAAATTTTATTTTCAACTTGCTAATATTTTGTTATTAGATATGTTTCATTTCATATGCAATTAGGAAAAGTTGGGTAAGATGGAAGCATAAGAAGGTGTAGAATGTAGTTAGTCCTTTAGAGCAACCAATCTTCAACCTGCAACAACTATTAAATAGTCTGGAACAACATTTTGGAGGGTGTCCATGACCAGACACACATTGTACACTGGTATGGAATCAGTGGAATGGCCAAAATCTCTATTTAAGATCTGTAAGTAAAGCCCCTGCTAAGGTTGATACCTCTTCCCCACTGGCATGGCCAGCTGAGTTGGAACACTTCTCTGTGGGGAATAAAAAAAAAAAAAAAAGCAGTCTCTACTAGGAGCAAGGGAAGGTAGCTCAACCAATGCAGCTTTAATTAACAAATTTGGACTACTGAATACATGCTATGAACACAGATCCAGAAGTGCAGCAAACCCCAAAGACAATAGATCTGAAAAGATCTACTCGAAGACACATAATAATCAGATTATCAAATGTCAAAGACAGAGAGAGAATTCTGAAAGCAGCAAGAGTAAAGTGATCCATCATACACAAGGGAAACTCAACAAGCCTATGTGTGGATTTCTCAGTAGAAACCACTTAGGCAAAAAGGCAGTGGCATGATATATTTAAGATACTGAAAGATAAAAACTGCCAACCAAAAATTCTATATCCAGCAAAACTATACTTCAAAAAATGAGGGAGAGTTTAAAATATTTCCAGGCAAACAGATGCTGAGAGAGTTTGTGAACAAGTTACCTACTCTACAAGAAATAATAAAGGGAGTGCTATGAACAGATAAGAAAAGACAGGAGATAGAGGTATGGAGAAGAGTTGTAGAAATGGAGACTGTCAGTAAGGATTAAAAGAGAGAGAAAATAATAATAAAATAAGCTATAACATATAAAATTCAGAAGACAAAATGGTAGACAGTGAACATTACATTGAGTGAAATTAACCAGAAGCAAAAGGACAAATACTGTATAGTCTCACTAATATGAAATAACAGTAATGAGTGAACTTCCTGAGTTAGGGTTGAGAACACAGGTTATCAGGAGATAGAAAGAGGGTGGAGATCAGGCATTTAATGCTGAAGTAGTACAGAATGCTCAACCGGATTGATTGTATAGATCCAGAAGTGAATAGCACAACAGAGTGTGATTGTAGCACAATATTGTAAGTCCTCTGAACAAAGATGAGTGTGAATACAGTTGAAAGAGGAAGGCTAAGGGCACTTATGACACAAGAAGAAATATAGAAAATAAAGACTGGGATTGTATAACTTAGCAAAACCTAAAGTGGTCAATGGCGGTGATTTAGTGTACAAATAGAAGGTTTTCACATGAGGGAGAACAAATGAATGTCAACATTGCAAGGTGCTGAAAATGAGATGGTATAGGGGAAAAATAAAATCAGTGACAACCAGAGTCTATAGTTAACAGTAACATTGCAATATGCTTCCATTAACTGTAACAAGGCAATATACCAAAGCTATATGTCTATAAGAATGGGGTATAATGGAGGAATATGGGATTCTTGGTGGTGTTGTCTGACATTTTCATTGAATTGAATTGAATTTGCTTTCATTTTTTTCTTCTACCTTTTATTTTTTTTTATTCTTCATTTATTTTCTGCTCTTCCTCTGTGGAAGAAATGGAAATATCCTCATAAAGTTTGTGGTGGTGAATACATAACTATGTGATTATAATGGGAATCATTGATTGTTTACTTAGGATGGATTGTGTAGTATGTGAATAAAGCTGTTCAAAAAATTAAAAAAAAGGGATACAAGTGCTGGAGAAAATGTGGAAAGAGTTATGTACCTATTCACTGTTGATGGGGAAGTAGAATGGTGGACTGTATCTGGAGGACAGTCTGGTGGTTCCACAGGAAGCTAACTATGGGGTTTTCATATGGTCCTGCAACTCTGTTATTGGGTATATACTTGGAAGAACTGAGAGCAGGGACATGAATAAACATTTGCACGCTGGGGTTTATGGCAGCAATATTCATGATTTTCAATGGATGGAAATGGCCTAAGGGTACATTGACTGATAAATGGAATGGTGGACTGTGGTGAATACATACAATGGAATATTGAGCAGCAGCAAGAAGTAATGAAGTTGTGAGGTATGCAACTAGATGAATGGACCTTGAAGATAGTATGTTGAGTGAAATAAGCCTAACATTATAACATCTCACTAATATGGACTAAGTATAATGTATAAACTCTCATAACTGATTCTGAGAGCATAGGTTATCAGGGGAAGGCTTATTCTAAAGGCTCCTAGATTGTAAGCTCTTACACCAGTCACTTTCATTCATGAAATTCAATGGCTATTTCTAAATTCTGAGATGCTTAGATGTTTGTGTCTAACCTGGTCATTCCCTGGAACTTCGGGTTTCGGGGTGACACCTAAGGCAAAGAGACAGAATTCAGCAGCTGTGACTGTCAGCATTATTGCATACGGCAATTATTAGAGAAGCTGAAAAAGAGACCATACATTAATTAGAGATATGAATGAAATGGACTTGGTTAGTGCTAGGATAAATCAGACTAAAGGGTAAAGAATGATACTGACTGTGTTTTAAAACTTCAACTTCTGTGTGAGACCAGAGAAAAAGACGTTTATTTGGTACAAAATCTTTCTTTTCTGCAGCACACTATCTAATTTAACTTTTATGGTCAGTTAATATAAATACCATGATTACATGGAACTTTGAGGAGAGAATGATATATGATTGGTTTGTACAGGTTAGCATGTATCCCAGTATATCCTAGGGAATTTAGGCAGAGAATAAAAAGTGTTTGCAAAGCTATCTGGAGGAACTGGGGAAAAATGTGGAAATATTAACTTCCCCACTTGGGAAAATTCCTGATATTCTTGCAGGCATTAGGGACTACCAGTTTAGTAGGTCAAGTCCTAAGTCTTGGGGTTGTCCTTATGAAGCTTGTTATAGGAAAGGAAAGGCTAAGCCTACTTATAATTGTGCCTAAGAGTCACCCCCAGAGAACCTCTTTTGTTGCTCAGATGTGGCCTCTCTATAAGCCAACTCAGCAGATGGACTTGCTCTCTTCCCTTCCTACATAGGACATGACATCCAGGGGTGTAAATCTCTCTGGCAAAGGACATGACTTCTGGGGATGAACCTGGACTCAGCATCATAGGATTTAGGAAGACTTCTTGACCAAAAGGGGGGATATAGTGAAACAAAATAAAGTTTCAGTGGCTAAGAGATTTCAAATGGAGTCAAAAGGTCATTCTGGAGGTTATTCTTAAGCATCACATAGATATCCCTTTTTAGTTTTTAGTGTATTAGAATAGCTAGAAGCAAATACTGAAATTGTTGAACTGCAATCCAGTATCCTTGATTCTTGAGGATGATTGTATAACAACATAGCTTATACAGTATGCCTTTAATTTTGAAAACCTTGTGGCTCACAGATGAGTAGAAAAATGGGGACAAAAAGTAAACAATGGGGGAGAGGAAGGCTATGACAAGCTTTGGGCGCCCTTTTTTACTTTTATTTTTATTTTTATTCCTATTTTAATTTTTTTGAGTAATGAAAATTTTCAAAAATCAATTGTGCTTAATGCACAACTATTATGATAAAACTGAGAACATTTGTACACTTTTGATGATTGTATTGTATGTGAATGTACATCAATAAAATTGCATAAAATACAATTATTTGTGTGTATTTGCATGTTTAAATCAGTTTGAAAATGTCTTTTAAATGGAAGATTTGGTTCATCCATATTTAATGAAAGTGCTAGTATTTGGCTTAAAAATTATCATCTTATTTTTTTTATTATTTTTACTTTGAATCTTAAGGTCCTGAGACACTTTGTGCATATTTTGATTTGTGCCTCAGCCCATGAACGCTCATCATTTATATCACCTCTCTGGATCTTGAAAGTTTTCACAATTGTAACCACTTTCCCAGAAGAAATGATGTCATAAAGTTTTCCTTCCTCAATCTCTGTGCCCAATATTGAATTCTTAGAAAAATCAATACATACATGTGCTTAACATTAGTGGTTTTTTTAAATATATTGTCTGTGTCTTTGGAAATTTTTTATAATAACAAATGAATAATGGAGATTTCTCTATGTCAGTACACTCACTGTCAGATCAAAATTCCAGATGCCTTGATTACTAGAACTGTCATTCCTTCTTGGCTTTAACTCATCAGGTCATTAAAATTGATGCAAACATTTAACCAATTATATTTTAATTTTCTGAGGTTTTCTCTTAGTCTTGGTTTTCTATGCTGACAAATGCCATGAATTGGGTGAGCCTAAACAATGGATATGTATTGGCTCATGGTTTTGAGGTTAGTCCAAAATTGAAGCATGAGCAAAGACAATGCTTTTATTCCCAAGTCTGTAACATTCTTGTGCTGACTGCTGGTTAATTCTTTAGTTTCCTGGCTTGTACCCATGCTTCAAGTCACATAATGGTGTCCTTTCCTTTCTCTTCTGAGTTCTGTTGACTGCCAGCTTTAGGTTACTCCTTGTGGCTTTCTTGCAATATGTCTGAATTTCTTCAGCTTATAAAGGACTCAAGTTATCTGGATTAATACCCAAACTGATTTAGGTGAGCCATGCTCTAATTTAAAATAACATCTTGAAGAAGTCCTATCAACATGTTTAAATTGGGGTACATAATTCTACAATATAGATATCACATGCTATATACCTGAGATAAGTGATTTTCTAAAGGAAAAAAAATGGACAGAATTTTAGAAAGCTATTAAAATGAAATAAATACCAGAAGTTCCATAAGCTAATAACAATTTAAGGGGCAAAAAAGCTCATTCAATTCTAATTAGCAACTCTTTCATTAAAAAAAAGGCACCACATTTCATGGTATATCAGCATATTCGTCTCTAGACAAGCAAGAATTCTATCACTCTGATTTAAATGATTTCTTCACTTTGAACTGAGTTTTCTGGCAAATTCCATAGATCATAATAGCTTTATTCCTTTTAATTAAACCTAAATGACATATTAAAATAAAGTCATTTAATGAGTTAATTGCTCTAAGCCAGCCTACATTTTGAGAAAAAGGATATCAAAATTAACAGCTAATTATTACCAGCTGCTGTTTATCTCAGTTATGATTTCATTTGAGAGCTTAGATTACACTATTTGCAATGTATTATGCATTTATAATTTGCATATTCTCCCACAGTTATAATTAAGCAATTTTTATGGTTTATTTAAATTTTATGGTAAATGGTTGTTCATATGTATGTAATATTTTCTTTACAAATATAAGATATTATTATAAGAACTATAAGGTATCTTGGTTTCCTCACCGCTTTCATTCAACATTTTATGGAAATCATTCCAAATCAACAGGCATAGAGCTCATAATTTTAAATTAACAAATAATATTAATTCTGTACATGTACCATAATTGTAATTCCTTTATTGATGACCACCTAATTGTTCCCAGCTTCTTTTAAGTATGAAGAATAATGTGACAATAATTCTTGCATATGCATATTTAAATATCAATGCCTTTATTTTACTATGGGATGAATTCCCAGGAGAAGAGTTTCACAGTGTGAGGTATAACTATTTTTCATTTTGAAGTCCTTGCCAGATTGATCTCCATCAGTAATGCATGTGAATAGCCTTTTCCTCTTCCCTATAGGAAATATGGCTTTTAATGTTTCAGGGGGTAATTTTTAATACACTTTGTGTTCTCTGATGATCAAAATCTTATTCTTATTTTCTTTTTAAATTCATGTAGCTACTAGCAAATGTGAGAACTTTTAAATATATTTGGTGGTGTTTAGATTTGCTAAAGCTGCCAAAATGCAATATACAAGAAATGGACTGAATTTTAACAATGGGATTTATTAGCTTATAATTCTAAGGCTATGAAAATGTCCAAATTAATGTATAACAGTTGTATATCACCTCTGAAGAAAGGCTGCTGGCATCTGGGACACCTCTGTCATATAGGAAGGCACATAGCCAGTGTCTGCTGATCCTTCTCTTACAGGTTTCATTGCTTTCAGCTCTGGCTTCAGTGGCTCTCTCTTTCAGTTCTATGGGTCCTTCTTGCTTCTCCAGGGCTTTCTTCTCTAATCTTTCTCACCTTTTTTGTCCTTTATCTTCTCATCAAGGACTCCAGTAAAAGGATTAAGACCACACTGAATGGGTGGTTCACATCTCAAATTGAAATAACCTAACCAAAATGTCCCACCCACAATAGGTTTGCATCCACAGGAATGGATTAAAAGAACATGGCCTTTTCTGGGGTACATACAACCTTCAAACTACCACAGGTGGCAATTAGGATTAATTCTGTAAGTTTTTATTCATCCCATTTACAAATATTCTTATTTGAGAATTTGTGTTTTTCTTTTCAATTTTAAGAACTTAAAGTATATTTAAAATAATAATACAATGTTCCCATATTTAACATTTGGCAATTGACTTTGCTTAACTTACCTTTTGTCATAAAAGTTTTATTTATTTTTTATTTACTCAAGTATCACTATCTTTCCACACAAAAATATTTTACAAATGTATGTAATGAACTCCCTGAAGATGGTGCAGAAAAAAAGTTGCTACACAAGGTACTTTGGAAATGAGTGAATTCTTCTCTAAAACTAAAGGCTTAATAACCTGTACATGAACACTATACTATAGTTGACAAACTTGTTTCCTCTGGAGGTAGAGTTTAACAGTTCCAATACCACTATACATATATATTGCAATTGAAAAATTAAGTTAATGGATGGTGTATAGTAGGAGCCAGGCTTATCACTGGTGGAGTAGGAATTCACAGATACATCAGGGGAGACAGTTAAAGTGGTCCATTTGGCTGTTAATTGGAGATGGAGACATTGATAGCAACTCATAGTTAGCTTAATATAGATATACATGGTGGCATATATTGATAGACGCATATACAGTGGTTAGAATACACACATATATTTCCTTTCTTGTTAGCTGAGGGGTTCTAGTATCAACAAGCACATCTACCACTGGATCTTGGTTTCTAACACCACTCTTTTTTATAGGCTACATGGAGAAATGGTTTCTGCTAGGTATAAGTCAGAAATATCCAAGATTATCCTGGAGCATCTTTGACTGCCATTCCCCCTCATAAAAAAGAAATATGCTAAAAAAAAAATGATGAAAGCATTCCCAATATACACAGAAATAATAAGAAAAACCATAATATAGGACTGTACAACACAAACAGTGAACACTATTGTAAAGGATGAACTATAGTTAATAGTTCAATTATAAATTTTCTTTAATGAATTGTAATATTGTATAGTTAATAGTTCAATTATAAAATTTTCTTTAATGAATTATACCACACTAACACAAGTTGTTAATGATAAGGTTGTTTATGGGAACTCTGTGTTTTAGCATGATTTTTCCATAAATCTACAACTTCTTCTAATAAAAAAAAAGTACAGAGGACCCAACCACAAGAGATCCCAATTGTCAAAAATGAAAAAAATTGAGCAACAAAATAAATAAAGTGGTATGAAAGGAACTTTGGATTATAAACTAAATCAGAAATACCTATGAATCTGTATTGATCTTAAGAAATGATTTAATAAATAAACAAATGGTAGAGAAGAAACAAATTCCAGTGCAGAAGAATTCAAAATAATTTTTTATAGATACTCCACTCTTTAGTGTAGACTGTGCACAATGATTTCCTTCCAAAAAGGTACATTCTGGGAAGGGTGAAAAAGATAACAAAAAAGTGGAGAAACCTGACAAACACTACCTCAGGCAGTGATCAAGGTCAATATTTTCACATTAATAAAAGTCATGTTGGTAGCATGTACCTTTGATATTACATGGTGGCAATGGCAATTGTCACCATAACTCTGGTCTTCCATCCTGGCATGTATGATCTTAGCAAAATCATGAGAAGAAAATTGTACAAATTCAAATAGAGGAAAATTCTACAAAATTCCTGACCAGTATCCCACAAAACTATTGAGGGCATCAAAAATAAGGATAGTCTGAAAAAGTGTCATAGCTAAGCTGAGTCTGACAAGCCATGAAAAATTAATGTAGTGGGTTATCCTGGATGAGATGTTGAAAAAGAGAAGAGACCACAGGTAAAAACTAATGGAATTTGAAAAAATTTAGGCTTTAATTAATGATAAATTATCAATATAGGTTTTTAACTGTAAAAAATGTACCAAACTTACAAAAAATGTATAAAATGGGGAAGAGTGAATGGAGTTTATATGGGAACTCTGTACTATTGTTGCAATTTTTCTGAAATGTAAAGTTTATTTTAAAAATATATGGCTAGGAAAACCTAAGATGGTGGCTAGGTGAGACAGAGCAAAAAAACACCTCCATGAAAAATACTAGATAAAAACCAGAAAGTGACCCAGAATACCAGTTTCAGTGATGCACCAGCTGGACAAGGTCTGCTAAAACCATAAGGACCATGCAATTGGTGAAACTGGGAGTCTGCATTCTGAAATGAGTGAGTAAGCCAGCTGAAAGTCCTGTGACTGTGCTGCAGTGTGGGGAAACCAGGGGTTGGCATTTGGAGACAGACTAGTTCCTTAAAAAAAAAAAAAAAAAAAAAAAAAAAACAGGATCGGCTGCAGTTACAGTGGTGAGAACCATGCAGTGAAGCATGGCAGGAGCAGGCTGTGCCAACCTCTAGTTTTCTGGCATGGAGGATAGAATGCTGCTGATTCCATCAGGGCCAGGGTAGAGGGGAGAGCCAAAAGGAGAAAGAAACCACATTGCTTGCAGCCAGCTCCCTGGTGACCTGGAAACACTCCTGCCCAGGGCCATACCCACAGCCCAGAGCCACACCAGGAAACCCAGTGTGACAGGGAGTGTATCCCACAGCACCATGCACATGCCACAATATCAGCTGTGGATGGTGGCCTTGGGTGCATACACAGCTAGTTTCCCAGAGCTGGGAAGGTGGAACTGTGCAAAAAGTGGAAGGTTAAGATGACCCATTCAGCCATCTTTGCATCAGGCTGGGAGCGCCCCTGCATGACCCGGTGGACTGGGGCTTCCCTTGAGGGATGGCATGCACTTGTGACATAACACAGCCTTCCTTCAGCAGAGGTCCTGGAAGAGCACAACTGAGAAGGTGAGCCTGCTCAGAAAACCCAGGGTTGCTACATCAATGACAGGGACTTGTGGGTCAGTGGCAGAGAAAATCTGGGACAAAACTGAAATGAAGGCTTAGACTCTTGCAACAGCCTTGGACCTCCTGGAACACCTGGGAAGTTTGATTATTAAAGCTGCCCTGCCTCCCTAACCACCCAGACACATGCCCCACATTCAGAGCAGACAGCACCAACAACACACTCAAACTGAGTTCACAAATTGAACCCCACAAGAATCATTTCCCCACACACCACAAAGACAAAGTTGAGGAGAACTGATTTGAGAGGTTAGTTAGAGAAAGTGTATGCCACCAAGTTGTAGACCTGAAAAATTAGATTGGTATTTTTTACAACTTGAAAGAACCCTGTCAAGCAAAGCAAATGCCAAGAGGCCAAAAACAACAGAAAATCTTAAAGCATATGATAAAACCAGATGATATGGAGAAACCAAACCAAAACACCCAAATCAAAAGATCAGAAGAGACACTGTAGCAATTAATCAAAGGACTACAATCAAAGAATAAGAGCATGGCACAGGATATAAAGGACATGAAGAAGAACATGGCACAGGATATAAAGGACATAAAGAAAACCCTAGAAGAACATCAAGAAGAAATTGCAAGAGCAAATTAAAAGAAAAGAAGATCTTATGGAAATAAAAGAAACTGTTGGCCAAATTAAAAAGACTCTAGATACTCATAATACAAGATTAGAGGAAGTTGAACAATGACTCAGTGTCCTAGAGGACCACAGAACAGAAAATGAAAGAACAAAAGAAAGAATGGAGAAAAAAATCAAAAAAAATCAAAATGGATCTCAGGGATACAATAGATAAAATAAAACATCCAGATTTAAGACTCATTGGTGTTCCAGAAGGGGAAGAGAAGGGTAAAGGTCTAGAAGGAGTATTCAAAGAAGTTGTTGGGGAAAACCTCCCAAACCTTCTACACAATATAAATACAGAAAACATAAATGCCAAAGGAACTCCAAATAGAATAAATCCAAATAAACCCACTCCAAGACATATTCTGATCAGACTGTCAAATACTGAAGAGAAAGAACAAGTTCTGAAAGCAGCAAGAGAAAAGCAATTCACCACATACAAAGGAAACAACATAAGACTAAGGAGTGACTACTCAGCTGCCATCATGGAGGTGAGAAGGCAGGGGCATGGCATATTTAAAATTCTGAGGGAGAAAAATTTCCAACCAAGAATACTTTATCCAGCAAAACTCTCCTTCAAATTTGAGGGAGAACTTAAATTTTTCACAGACAAACAAATGCTGAGAGATTTTGCCAATAAAAGACCTGCCCTACTTCAGATACTAAAGGGAGCCCTACCAACAGAGAAGCAAAGAAAGGAGAGAGATAGAGAGAATTTGAACAGACATATATAGAGCCTTATGTCCCAAATCACCAGGACACACATTTTTCTCTAGTGGTCATAGATCTTTCTCCAGAATAGACAATATGCTGGGACATAAAACAAGCCTCAATAAATTAAAAAAAAAAAATTGAATATATTCAAAGCACGTCCTCTGACCATAATGGAATACAAATAGAAGTCAATAATTTTTGAATTGTAACTCCACTATTTACTTTCTACCTGGTATAAAATACACAAACTCTAATGAGAAATCAGTGGTTTTGGACTCAATGTAAAATATGTAATTTTTGACAAGAACTATATAAATGTGGGAGAATGGAGGAGTATAGGAACATAGTTTATGTGTCCTATTGAAGTTAAGTTGGTATCAAAGAAAAACAAGATTGTTATGGATTTAAGAGGTTAATTTTAAGCCCCACAGTAAACACAAATTATCAGAGAATATGACCATAGAGATGAAAAGTAGTGTATGGGTTATGAGAAGTGGGGGAAGAGGCAATGCGGAGTTAAGAAATGAGTGTAGGGTTGCTATTTGAGGTGAAGGGAAACTTCTAGTAATGGATGGTGGGAAGATGATAGCATTGCAACATTCTTAATGTGATTAATCCCACTAATGGAATGCTAGGGAGGGGTTGGAATGGGAAGATTTAGGCTGTATATATGTTTCCACAAATGAAAAAAAAAAAAAAAGAGACTGTCTAAATAGATGACAAATGAATGCCAAGGATGATCCTGGATGGGATCTGAGGATGGAAGACAGAAGGCTCAAAGGGACACAGATGGGACATAAGAAAAAAAAAAAAAAAGGAAATATAAAATTAAGCTTTGTATCAATGTTGAATTTCTTGAACTTCTTAGCTGAGCTTAATGGGATTGCATAAAAGAATGTTCTTGTTCATGGGAATTGTATATGTGAATTATAGTATTTGTTTAAGGATGTGTGCAGCTTGCTCTCATATGTTCAGAGGACAGAGCAATAGATGATGGATGATAGGGAGGGAGGGAGGGAAAGCGAAATGGCAGTGTGACAGCATGTTAAAGTTGGTGGATTGGGGTATCAGGGGAGGGGGTCAGGTATGCTGGAGTTCTGTGTATGGGGTTTGTATTGTTTTTGTAACTGTTCCTATTTATAACTTTGAACTTATTTCAAAATAAAATTTTAAAAAATGGCTATTAAAAGTCATCTAAGGATTTCTAGTTGTGTTAAAAAAATCATTCTCAATCCATGGATTTTCCTGCAACATTTCTCTTACATTTTTTGTACCCTTATACATTTAGGTATTTAATAAATCTGAAATTTATTTTAGGTAGTAACTGACAAGATTCTACTTTTATTGCCATATTTTCAGTAGTTTCACCATTTTTGTCAAGGTAGAATGAGTTCATATTTTTCAGTTAATATTTTGATATGGGTGTTTTCAAAGTTGTGTATCACTGAAATTTTATTCTGCTTCCACAATGTCACTGAATTTAGCATTTTAGAAGGGTATTAATTATGTAGCTATTGCATCCATTTTATGTTCAGGAGAGATTGCTGTAAGAGCAGCAGACAAATTAACAAGCATCATCATAGTGCATTGTAATGCTAGGGAGCATCTTTGATATAGTAACAAATGACATTCATTAAAATCATTGTGCTAAGATAGGAAATTTTGTACTGTAGAATCTACAATAAAAAAGTTTGAAAATATGTGTTGATCACAGTATTTAATTCATTCTTCCATTTCTTTCAGAATCTGCAGGACAGTTTTGTTATTCTGCTTAATACAACAAAAATCCTCAAACATTTAATATTGTGTTTCATTTTTCTGACTAAGAACAAGACTCTTCTGGTTTGCTGAAGCTGCCAAAATGTAATATAACAGAAATGGATTGGCTTTAATAAAGGGGATTCATTAAGTCACAAATTTACAATTCTAAGGCCCTAAAAGTGTCCAAACTAAGACATCAACAAGAGAATACATTCACTGAAAAAAGGCCTATGGCATCTGGAGCACATCTGTCAGCTGGGAAGACATGTGGCTGGTGTCTGCTGGTCCTTTTCTCCTGGTTTGCATTGCTTTAACCTTCTGATTCCAGTGGCTTTCTCTTTAAGCATCTATGGGTTCTCACTTAGCTTCTCAAGGGCAAACTTTGGACTTCATCTCTTAGCTTAGAATCTCTGAAAGGCTTCATTTCTTGGCTTAGCAGCTCCAAATGTCTTTCTGTCTGCATTTCCAAGTGTCTGCGTCTGTACCAGCTCTGAGCTCACTCTCCCAATATCTATCTACCTATCTATCTATCTATCTATCTATCTATCTATCTATCTATCTATCTCTCCCACTGAGATTTCTTAAGGACTCCAGTAAACTAATTAAGACTCACATTGAATGGGCAGGGTCACATGTCCATGGAAATAATCTAATCAAATGGTCCCACCAACGATTTGATTGTCACATCTCCTTGAAAACAAACTAATTAAAAGATCCCACCCACAACAGGTCTGCCCTCACAAGAGTGGAGTGAAATGACATAGTCTTTTATGGGGTACATAACAGATTCAAACAAGCACAAAGACATAGTAAACTAAATCTTCCAAAAAATTTTAACATCTACCAGAATGTAGAAAACAAACTGGTATCAATTTTCACCATAGTCTCTACTGAATGGGAGGTAGTACCCATATGCTTCAACTTTCACAATAGTTGCTCAATGATAGAAGAGGTATCATAATATGTAATAAATAATTACTAATTTATGAATCAAAGAAAAGTCTATACTCTGACAATTTCTGAATATAAAAGTTTTAAGTATATCTCAAAGGTAGAGAATAGCTAGTGTTCCCTGAAGAGAAAAATTCACATTTAATAGATAGGATGTATTTTTTTTAATCAAAATACATCTGAAATCACCTAAAACAGTTGTCTTCAAAATAGTCAATATTTTGTGATTTTTGGTAATAGTTAGGATTACTAACTGCTATTGGACCACTAAGGCATAGTGGCTTGGGCTCATGCCTGGAATGCTAAACCCCCTTACAAGAGAAAGTATTACAATTGAGCATAGTACCAAATGTGTCAGCAGAAATAAACTTTGAAAAATGGTTTTCCCTTGCCTGATACTGTCCATGGAATAAGAGGTCAATTCATTTTGTTTTTTTGTTTTTTTTTTTTTTTTGTGAGTTTTGTCAAAATTTAGGAAAATAATATGTTATTTCCAGACACCATCTATTAAATGAGTAAACAATATGTATTAACTGAGTAAAAAACATTGATCACCTGCAAGGTAGGGTTGTCATTGATATCAGGACTAGAAGGACTTCTGCATACAGGTGGCTTAAGGTACATACAGGTATGGAAAATTAAAAAAAAATAAGATGGGAAAGGCATCAACTTTTGAGTAGGTTAAAATTTGTAAACCTTATACCTAATAACAACATGGAAAGTGATTCAGCTTGAACTATAGTTCTTTAATTTTCTCTGTATTTATCCCCTTTGGCATGACACTTCATAATGCCACCCAGGAAAGTTTCATGTGCTTCACTGCCACTCAAATTTGCGTGCAACCATGTGACTTGCTTTGGCCGATAGAGTATTAGCATTCATCATTGACCAAAGTAGTGAAAAGTTCTTGTGTGGTAGGAATTTACTCTTTAACCTCTGCAATCACCATGAAATGCACCTGCTCCAGTAGCCTGCCTGTCCAAAGAGGAGGTGAGCACAACCCAAGATAAAACCACAGCTCAGAAACATGGTCATTCTGACCTAGATCAGTCAAGACCTAGATGACATAATGATGCATGAAGGTAAACAAATGACTGTTGTTTAAAGCAATGGAGTTTGGGAGGTGGTTTCAGTATGCAGAGTTATTGAACAATAGCTAATATAGATTAAGTAGCAGGGCATGCACTGATTTCAGCATCACCAAAAACAAACAAACAAACAAACAAAAAACAAAGGAAAAAAGCTGAAAGTAATATTAATACTCAGTATTTAGAAAAGTAGAGCCAGATTTTAAGGGAAAGGGGAAAACTAGAGTAATGCTTTGTGAAGTGGATAGAAGATCCTTGAGTAATTCTATAAATAACTCTCAGACTTTGAAATCTAATGAAGTTTGCCCTGCAGGTTTTCAGAACTATTTCAATCCCATGGCCCCGATCTTCCTTTCAGGTTTTTCCTATGGCAAGGGGAAAATTTATCCTAGGACTGTTCCTCCTTTGTATATTGGAAGCAGATAACTTGTTCTGAGTTTCACAGGTCCACAATCAGAGAGAAATTTTGCCTTAGGACAGACCAGGCCTGTAACTGATTTTGGTAAGGTCTTGTATTTACCTATTACGACTGAAATGATTTAAGAATTTTTAACATTGTGATGGAATTAGTGTATTTTGCATTTGGAAAGAACATGACTTTTGGGGCCCAGAGGGTGGAATGTGCTGGTTTGAATTGATTATATCTCCCAGAAAAGCCATGTTCTTTAATGCATTCTTGTGGGAGCAGACATTAATATTTGAGTAGGTTGTTTCATGGAGATGTGACTCACCTAACTGTAGGTGAGACTTTTTGATTAGATCATTTCCATGGAGGTGTGGCCCTGCCCATTCAGGGTAGGCCTATGTTAGTTCCCTGGAGTCCTTAAAAGAGCTATGAGCTAACACAGGTATTAGAAATTTGGGATTCAACAGAGATGCTCAGGGATGCCTGGAGATGTGGACAGAAGATGGTTGTAGATGCTAATCTAAGAGATGAAGCCCAGAGTTTACCCCAGAGAAGCTAACAGAGGACCTTCAGATGCTTAGAGACAAACATCCTAGGAGAAAGAAGTAAGGATGAGCAGAAATTGAGAGAGAGGAGATGAGAGAAACCCAGAGACATTTTGGAGAATCCCATTTTGTAATGAAACCCAGGAGCAAAGGAATAGCAGATACCAGCCAAGTCACATGCCTTCAGCTGACATAGGAGTTCTGGACACCATAAGCCATCCTTCAGTGAAGGTATCCCCTTGTTGATGACTTAGTTTGGAGACTTTTATAACAGTGGTACTTTAAATTTTCAACCCAATAAGTCCTTTTCATAAAAGCCAATTCATTTCTTGTATTTTGTCTATGGCAACTATAGCAAACTGGAGCAACACAAACGTGATAACTTCCAATATACAATTTAAAGAGTAGCTAAAGAACAAATTTCAAAAAGTTTTAGGGGTCAGAGTTCCACTATTTCAGGTGTTTCCTTCTAGCTATTCTAATACCCTAGCAATAAATTAATTAATTAAATTAATTAATAAATATAAATAAATAATTTTAAAAGCATATATGTAAAGAATTAGTATTTGTAATACATTTTAAAATGCTTGTTTCTACTGCTTCCTCTCATTTTCTCAACCTTCAGGAATGTCTAGACAGGGACCACACTAACTTGTTGATATTGAAAAGGGGTATCAACATGATGAGAAATGAGGATACAACTGGTTGATGTTCTTGAAGAGGCTTTTGCCTTTGGGTTTTGGGACTTATCTGGCATAGGGACACACTGGAGGATTTAAGTTTCTGAAAAATAAACTTAGTGATACTTATAGAGTCTCAGATAGGGACCAGTGTATTCTTCAGGGCTTTCAGGACTACTGTTGATATGGCCATTTGGCATATCTAGCTGAAGCTTGCAAAAAAGTAACTTCTAGGATACCCTCTCAACTCTATTTGAAATCACTTAGCCACTGAAACCTTATTTTGTTACCTTTCATATCTCCCTTTTAGTCAAGAAGACATTTTCAATCATTCAATGCTATGGCCAAGCTCATTCTTGGGATCTATGTCCCACATTGTCAGGGAGACTCACTCACCTGGGAGTCATGTCCCTCATGGGGTGGGGGGGGGGGTGTGGATCATGATGAATTTATTTGCATCGTATAGCTTAGAAAGAGAAAGGCCACTTCTGAGCAACAAAAGAGGTTCTCTGGAGGTGACTCCTAGGCATAGTTATAGGTGGGCTTAGCCTCCCCTTTACAGCCAAAAGTTTCACAAGAGCAAGCCTTAAGATCAAGGGCTTGACTTATTAAGTAGGGGGTTCCTTATTTCACATAGCATATATTCTGTCCAAGACAAATGATTAATGTCACACCTTATCATCGTCACTCTCAATTTTAAACAACTATCATGACCCAAAACACCCCACAGTTCTTATCAGACCCTAATTATTTATGCTAGTATTTTTGTGGTACTAGTAAGGTATTCCTATTAGATATAGTCCCTAGTATGCAATAGGTAGTTTTCCCCATGTATCACTCTGTTAATTCTTTGTACCAGTTTTATACTTTAAAAGCATATCATGCAAACACTTACTTATATCTGTAATGCTAATCTGTGGGATACATGCCTTTAAACAACAACTTTCACTCATGTTCAACTTCAATGTGGCTCTGATACTTATTATCACATTAATGAACAATCATCTCCCCTGTCCATTCCCATATCTTTAAGTTCACCCTCGTTACCATGTCTACATAATTGGTTATCATGGCCCCTTCACTAGCTTCTAACTTTAGGTCTCCCATATTCTATATTATAAGGCACCGATTTTACATTGTTCAGGGAATTCAATTTAGTGGTAACATGCAATAACTCTCCTTTTGTGTCTATGAATGCTGTGTCACTATGAACATTGGTGTGGAAAGGTCTGTTTGTGTCACTGCTTTCAGATCTTCCATGTATATACCAAGAAGTGAAATTGCTGGATCACAGGATAAGTCAATATCTAGTTTTCTGAGGAACTACCAAATTGTCATTCGCAGCAGCTATACCATTATATATTCCCACCAGCAATGAATAAGCATTCCAATTTCTCCACATCCTCTCCAGCATTTATAGTTTCCTGTTTGTTTAATGACAGCTGTTTTTATCGGTGTGAGAGGATATCTCATTGTTGTTTGATTTACATTTCCCTAATAGCTAGAGAAGATGACATTTTTTTTTCAAGTGTTTTTTTACCATTTGTATTTCCTCTTTGGAAAAATTTCTTTTCATTTATTTTGCTTTTTACTATTGTTGTTAAGTTGTAGGATTTCTTTATGTATGCTGTATATCTTCTAGGAGTTTTATGGTACTGTCTCTTATATTGAGGTCTTTGATCCACTTTGAGTTAATTTTTGTATAGGGTGTGAGGTAGGGTTCCTTTTTCATTCTTTTGGTTATGGCTATCCAGTTCTCCCAGCTCCAAATGTTGAAGAGACTGTTCAATCCCATTTCAGTGGATTTGGGTGCCTTATCAAAAACCAGTCAACCATAGAGCTGGGGGTCTATTTCTGAACTCTTGATTTGATTCCATTGACCAATATTTTTATCTTTGTGTCAGTACCATGCTGTTTTGACCACTGTGGCTTTGTAGTAGTCTTTGAAGTCAGCAATGTAAGTCCTCGCACTTCATTCCTTTTTAAGGCTGTTTTCAGCAAGTCAAGGCCCATTTCCTTTCCAAATAAATTTGATAACTAGATTTTCCAAGACTTCAAAGTAGGTTGTTGGACTTTTGATTGGAATTGTGTTGAATGTGTACATCAGTTTGGGTAGAATTGACATCAGTGTTTAGCCTTCCTATCCATGAAGAAGGAATATCTTTCCAACTATTTGGGTCCTCTTTGATTTCTTTTAGTAAAGTTTTGTAATCTTCTGTGTAGAGGTCTTTTACATCCTTGCTTAAGTTTATTCCCAGGAATTTGTTTTTTGTTTGTTTGTTTGTTTTGTTGTGTTGTGTTTTTTTTAGTTTCTGTTCTTAATGGAGTTTTTTTCTTCAGTGTCTGTTCAGTTAAGTCATTTCTAGTGTATATGAACATTACTGAATTTTGTGTATTAATCTTGTGTCCTGCCAATTTGCTGAATTGATTTATTAGGTCAAGTAGGTTTGTGGTCTATTTCTCAGTATTTTCCAAATATAAGATTATATCATCTGTAAATAATGACAGTTTTTATATCTTCCTTTCCAATTTGGATGCTCTTTATTTCTTTGTCTTGTTTGATCTTGGGCTAGAACTTCCAGCACAATGTTGAATAATAGTGGTGACAATGAGTATCCTTGTCTCATTCCAAACTTGGGGGGAAGGCTTTCAGTCTCTCACCATTGAGTACTATGCTGGCTGTGGGTTTTTCATATATGCCTTTTATCATTTTAAGGATGTTTCCTTCAATTCCTACCTTTTGAAGTGTTTTTATCAAAAAGTGATGCTGAAATTTGTTGAATGATTTTTTTCATCATTTATTTGATTTTTCCTATTAATTTGTTAATATGTTTTATTACATTGATTTTCTCATCTGGAACCATCCTTGCATGCCAGGAATGAACCCAACTTGCTCATGGTATATAATTATTTGAAAGTGCTTTAGATTTGATTTATAGGTTGTTGGGATTTTTGAGAATTTTTGCATCTATATTATTATAGAGATTGGTGTGTAGTTTTCCTTTCTTCTAGTATCTTTATTTGGTTGTGATATTAGCTTCATTAAACAAGGTAGGTAGTGTTCATTTTTCTTCAATTTTCTGAAAGACTTTGAGCAGGAATTGTGTAACTTCTTTTTGGAAAGTTTGGTAAAGTTCCCCTGTGAAGCTATCTGGCCCTGGGCTTTTATTTGTAGGAACAATTTTTATGACTGATTGGATCTCTTTATTGTAATTGGTTTGCTGAGATCTTCTATTTCTTCTTGGGTCAGTATAGTTTGCTCATGTGTTTCCAGGAAAGGGTCCATTTCCTCTAAGCTGTCTAGTTTGTTGGTGTACAGTTATTCATAGTATCCTCATATGACTTTTTTTTTATTTTATTTTTTCTTGGTTCCAGATGGCAATGTTGTGGGTTTTTTTTTTTATTAAATTCAGTTTTATTGAAATACATTCACACACCATACAATCATCCATGGTATACAATCCACTGTCCACAGTATGATAACAAAGTTATGCATTCATCACCACAGTCTATCTCTAAACATTTTCCTTACGTCAGAAAGAACCAGAACAAGAATAAAAAATAAAAGTGAAATAAGAACACCCAAATCATCCCCCCATCCCACCCCATTTGTCCTTTAGTTTTTATCCCCATTTTTCTACTCATCCATACACTAGATAAAGGGGGTGTGATCCACAAGGCCTTCACAATCACACTGTCACCCTTGTAATCTACATTGTTATATAATTGTCTTCAGGACTCCAGACTGCTGGGTTGGAGTTTGGTAGTTTCAGGTATTTACTTCTAGCTATTCCAATACATTAAAACCTAAGACATGTTATCTACATAGTGCATAAGAATGTCCACCAGAGTGACCTCTCGACTCCATTTGGAATCTCTCAGCCACTGAAACTATTTCATCTCATTTTGCATCCCCCTTTTGGTCAAGAAGATACTCTCAGTCCCACGATGCTGGGTCCACATTCATCCCCGGGAGTCATATTCTACATTGCCAGGGAGATTTACAACCCTGGGAGTTGGATCCCACGTAGGGGGAAGGGCAGCGAATTCACCTATCAAGATGGCTCAGTTAGAGAGAGAGAGGGCCACATCTGAGCAACAAAGAGGTACTCAGGAGCAGACTCTTAGGCACAATTATATGCAAGTTTAGCCTCTCCTTTGCAGTAACAAGCTTCATAAGGGCAAGTCTCATGATCAAGGGCTCAACACATCAAACCGCCAGTCCCAATATTTGTGACAACATCAACACCAGTCCAGGTGAGGATATCCAACACATCCACACCTTCCCCCAGATCCTCGGGGCTGGGGAGGGGGAAGCTGTAAATATATTTTTTATTATCTGCCCAAATTACTCTGGGATGTGTCACTATTTCACTCCAGCCTATACTAACTCTATTGTATCTCACTTCATTTTCAAAGTTCCATGCAACTGTGGTGTTTGAACAAATCGACTGTAGAGTTGTACCATTTAGAAAATTTAGATCCTGTACCAAATAGATATCTATTCCCTTGGTCTCATATGAAAGTTGAAGTTTTAAAACACAATCAGTTTCAACCTTTACCCTTTGGCCTGGCTTTCCCTGGTCTTAACCAGACCTGCTTCATTCATATCACTAATTGAAGTCTGAGCTCTTTTTCAGCTTTTTTTTTTTTTTTTTTGACAGTGGCTGTATGCACTAATACTGACATTCATATCTGCTGAGCTCTAGCTCTGAGTTTCAGGTGTCTCAGAGATATGCATTGTTCCAGAGACCAATCAGGCTATACGCTAGGGGATCAGCGTCTCAAAGTTTAGAGATAGGCATTACAATTCAGGGATAGAGTTAACTGCTGTAAGAGCTTACAATCTAGGGACTATTACAATTATTGTGTCCACGTTAGGCTATGTTCTAAGATTCAATTCTGAGTTTACACATTGTAATTAGTCCATATTGGTGAGGCATCATCCCTCTCACCATCTTTTCTCCAACACTTTTACTCCTATATATATATTTTCCTAAAATTTTATAGAGTTATATTCACATACCATACATTTATCCACAGTGTACAATCAGTTGTTCATGGTATCATCATAAAGTTGTACATTTATCACCACAATCAGCACTGGAACATACTGATTACTACAAGAAAAATTGTTTTTTTTTTTTAGCAATAAGAAAAAAATGATAAAAAGAAAAATAACATGTCATACAATACAATATACTAGCAAGGTCAGCAAATAACACCACTACCAAGAATCCCATATTCCTCCCCTATATCCCCCTCTCATATACATTTAGCATTGGCATATTGCCTTTGTTACATTTAATGGAGGTATATTACAATGTTACTGTTGATCATAGTCTCCAGTTTGCTTTGATTATGTTTTTTCCTGAATACCATCCCCTTTTCAAATTTCTACATGGTTGACATTCATTTGCTTTCCCACATGCAAAAACATTTTTATATTTGTATATTTAGTAACAGTCATTGGCCACTCCAGTTTTTGCTATGTTATACAGTCCCAGTCTTTATCATCTATCTATCTTTACCTCTGGTGTCATACATTCTCATATCCCCCTTGTTTCAGCTTTACTCACAGACATCTTTGTTCAGTGTACTTACAATACCATGCTACCATCACACAGTATTATGCTATCTATTTCTGGATCTATGCAATCAATCCTAAACATTCTGTAGTCCTTCAGCATCAAATAGCTGATCTCTGCCCTTTTTCTATCTCCTGGTCGCCTGTGTTGTCAGCTTTTAAATCCCAAAGTTTGTTCATTAATGTCTGTTCATATTAGTGAGACCATACAGTATCTTCCCTTTTGTTTCTGGCTAACTTCACTCAACATAATGTCCTCAAGGTTCATCCACATTGTTACATGATCCATGTCTTTGTTCTGTCTTACAGCTGCATAATATGCCATCATGTGTATATACCACAGTTTGTTTATCCACTCGTCCTTTGATGGACATTTGGGTTGTTTCCACATTTGGGTTGTTTCCATCTCTTGGCAATTGTGAATAATGCTGCAACATTGGTTTACAAATGTCTGTTTGTGTCTTAAGTTTCAGTTCCTCTGAGTATATACCTAGCAATGGAATAGCTGGGTCATATGGCAAATCTATATTTAGCTTCCTGAGGAACCTCCACACTGTCTTCCAGAGTGGTTGCACCTTTCTACATTTCCATCAACAATGAATAAGTGTACCTCTTTCTCCACATCCTCTCCAGCACTTGTCATTTTCTGTTTTTTGGATAATGGCCATTCTGGTAGGTGTGAGATGATATCTCATTGTGGTTTTGATTTGCATTTCCTTAATAGCCAGTAAAGTTGAGCATTTTTTCAAATGTTTTTGAGCCATTTTTATTTCCTCTTCAGAAAAATGTCTGTTGATGTCTTTTGCCCATTTTTTAATTGGATTGTTTGTCTTTCTGTTTTTGAGATGCAGGATTCCTTTACATATTTGGGATATTAAACCCTTATCTGATATATGGTTTTCAAATATCATCTCCCATTGTGTAGGTTGCCTTTTTACTTTTCTGACAAAGTCCTTTGATGTACAAAAGTGTTTAATTTTGAGGAGATCCCATTTGTCTATTTGTTCTTTGGTTGCTCGTGCCTTGGGTGTGAGGTCTAAGAAACCACCTCCTATCACAAGATCTTTAAGATATTGCCCTACATTTTCTTCTAAGAGTTTTATGGTCTTGGTGCTAATGTTTAGGTCTTTGATCCACTTTGAGTTAATTTTGGTATAAGGTGTGAGATGGGCATTCCTTTTGTTCTTTTGGAAATGGATATCCAGTTCTCCAAACACCATTTATTGAACAGGCTGCTCTTTCCCAGTTGCTTTGGATTCACTGCCTTATCAAAGATCAGTTGTCTGTAGATGCGAGGGTCTACTTCTGAACACTCAATTCAATTCCATTGATCAGTATATCTGTCCTTATGCCAGTACCATGCTGTTTTGAACACTGTAGCTTTGTGATATGCTTCAGCGTCAGGTAGTGTGAGACCTCCCATTTCATTCCTCTTTCTTAAGATATTTTTGGCTATTTGGGGCACCTTACCCTTCCAAATAAATTTAGTTATTGGTTTTTCTATTTCTGTAAAGTAAGTTGTTGGGATTTGAATTGGTATTGCATTGAATTTGTAAATCAGTTTAGGTAAAATTGCCATCTTAACTATATTTAGTCTTCCAATCCATGAACATGATATGTTCTTCCATTTTTTCAGGTCTTGTTCAATTTCTTTTTGCAGTTTCTTATAGTTTTCTATGTAAAGGTATTTTGTGTCCTTGGTTAAGTTTATTCCTAAATACTTTATTCTTTTGGTTGCTATTGTAAATGGGATATTTTCTTGATTTCCTCCTCTTGTTGCACATTACTTGTGTATAGGAATACTACAGATTTTTGTATGTTGATCTTGTAGCATGCTACTTTGCTGTATTCACTGACTAGTTCTAGTAGCTTTGCTGTAGATTTTTCTGGATTTCCTACATATAGAGTCATGTCATCTGCAAATAGTGAAAGTTTTACGTCTTCCTCTCCGATTTGGATGCTTTTTATTTCTTTTTTCTTACCTAATTGCTCTAGCTAGAACCTCCAGTACAATGTTGAATAACAATGGTGATAGTGGGCATCCATGTCTTGTTCCTGAACTTAGAGAAAAAGCTTTCAGTCTCTCCCCATTGAGTGTGATGTTAGCTGTGGGTTTTTCATATATTGCCTTTATCATATTGAAAAAGTTCCCTTCTATTCCTATCCTTTGAAGTGTTTTCATCAGGAAACGATGTTGAATTTTGTCAAATGCCTTTTCTGCATCAATTGAGGTGATCATGTGGTTCTTCTGCTTTGATTTATTGATGTGGTATATTACATTAATTGATTTTCTTGTGTTGAACCAGCCTTGAATACCTGGAATAAATCCCACCTGGTCGTGGTGTGTAATTCTTTTAATGTGCTGTTGGATTCAATTTGCGAGTATTTTGTTGAGGATTTTTGCATCCATATTCATGAAAGAAATTGGTCTATAATTTTCTTTTTTTGGTTGTATCTTTGTCTGGTTTTGGTATTAGGGTGCTTTTGGCTTCATAGAAAGAGTTAGGTAGCTTTCCCTCTTCTTCAATTTTTTTGAAGAGTTTGAGCAGGAGTGGTACTATTTTGTTCTTGAATGCTTGGTAGAATTCACATGTGAAACCATCTGGTCCTGGGCTTTTCCTTTTGGGGAGCTTTTTGATGACTGACTCAATCTCTTTACTTGTGATTGGTTTGTTGAGGTCATCTATTTCTTCTTGAGTTAATGTTGGTTGTTTATGCTTTTCTAGGAAGTTGTCCATTTCATCTAAGTTGTCTAGTTTATTAGCATATAGTTGCTCATAGTATCTTCTCATTATCTCCTTAATTTCTGCAGGGTCAGTAGTTATATTTCCTTTCCCATTTCTGATTGTATTTATTTGCATCTGCTCTCTCTTTTTTTGTTAGCCTAGCCAGCAGTCCATCGATTTTATTTATTTTCTCAAAGAACCAACTTCTGGTTTTGTTGATTCTCTCTATTGTTTTCCTGTTCTCAGTTGCATTTATTTCTACTCTAATCTTTGTTATTTCTTCCCTTCTGCTTACTTTGGGGTTAGTTTGCTGTTCTTTCTCTAATTCCTCCAGGTGAACAGTTAACTCTTCAATTTTTGCTCTCCTCTTTTATTATAGGCATTTAGTGCAATAAATTTCCCTCTCAGCACAGCCTTTGCTGCATCCCATAAGTTTTGATAAGTTGTGTTTTCATTGTCATTTGCCTCGAGGTATTTACTAATTTCTCTTGTAATTTCTTCCTTTACCCACTGGTTTTCTAAGAGGGTGTTGTTTAGCCTCCATATGTTAGTGAATTTTATGACCTTCTGCCTTTTATTTATTTCCAACTTCATTTCATTGTGGTCTGAGAAAGTGTTTTGTATAATATCAATATTTTTAAATTTGTTGAGACTTGCTTTGTGACCCAACATGCAGTCTGTCCTAGAGAATGTTCCATGAGCACTTGAGAAAAAAGTGTATCCTGCTGTTGTTGGGTGTAGTGTTCTATAACTTTCTGTCAAGTCATTTATCATACAATTCAACATCTCTGTTTCTTTAGTGATCCTCTGTCTAGATGTTCTGTCTATTGATGAGAGTGGTGTATTGAAGTCTCCAACTATTATTGTAGAAGTATCTATTTCTCCTTTCAGTGATCACAGTGTTTGCCTCATGAATTTTGGGGCATTCTGGCTTGGTGCATAAATATTTATGATTTTTTTTTTTTTTGATGAATTGACCCTTTTATTAATATATAGTGTCCTTCTTTGTCTCTTTTAATTGTTTCACTCTTGAAGTCTAACATGTCTGATATTAATATAGCTACTCCTGCTTTTTTCTGGTTGTTGTTTGCATGAAGTATCTTTTTCCAACCTTTCACTTTCAGTCTATGTTTGTTCTTGTGTCTAAAGTGAGTTTCTTGCAGACAGCATATAGATGAGTCCTGTTTTTAGGTCCATTCTGCCAGTCTGTGTCTTTTTATTGGGGAGTTTAATCCATTTGCATTTAGTGTTATTACTGTAAGGGCACTAATTTCTACTATCATTTTGTTCTTTGGAATTTATATGTTATATCTTATTTTTTCTTCTCCTTTTACCTTTCCTGATAATCTTCATTTCTGCACTCTTCTCCAACTCTCTCTCCCCTGTCTTTTGCTATCAGCCTGTAGCACTCCCTTTAGTATTTCTTATAGTGCTGGTCTCTTATTCACAAACTGTCTCAGTGTCTGTCTGAAAATGTTTTAATCTCTCCCTCATTTTTGAAGGAAGTTTTGCTGGATATAGAATTCTTGGTTGGCAGTTTTTCTCTTTCAGTATCTTAAATATATCATGCCACTGTCTTCTTGCCTCCATGGTTTCTGCAGAGAAATCTGTACTCTTATCGACCTTCCCTTCTATGTGATGGATCACTTTTCTCTTGCTGCTTTCAGAATCCTCTCTTTGTCTTTGACATTGGGCAATCTGACCAGTAAGTGTCTTGGATCTATTCCATTTGGGGTACGTTGTACTTCTTGAATCTCTAATTTTCTGTCTTTTATAAGAGTTGGGAAATTTTCAGTGAATATGTCTTCTATTACTCTTTCTGCCCCCTTTCCCCTCTCTTCTCCTTCTGGGATACCCATAACACGTATATTTGTGTGTTTCATGTTGTCACTCAGCTCCCTAAGAGCCTGCTCATATTTTTCCATTTTTTTCACCATCTGTTCTTTTGTGTGTATGAATTCGAATTACCTGTCTTCCAGTTCACTGATCCTTTCTTCTGCCTGTTCAAATCTACTGTTGTGTCCTTCCATTGTGTTTTTCATGTCCTCCATTGTGGCCTTCATTCCCATGAGTTCTGCCATTTGATTTTTTAAGTTTATGAATTCTTCTTTATGGTCATCCAGTATCTTCTTTATATCCTTCAGCTCTTTTGCTATATCTTCCTTCATTTCATTGAATTTATTTAGCATTAGTTGCCTCAACTCCTGTATCTCAGCTGAGCTATTAGTTTGTTCCTTTGGCTGGTCCATATTTTCACATTTCCTGGTATGGCTTGTTATCTTAAGTTGTCTAGGCATCTGATTTTCTTGATTAGTTTATTTTGGAGCTTGTTTTGTATATTTTACCTAGTGGTTTTCTTGTTGGTTGGCTTTGTTCTCTGGCCTCTGTTATTCAGTTCAACTTATTCTAGACCTCTAACTTGGGTTCTATTTAGTTGATCAGAATTTTCCCCCTCTTGTTTTTTCTGTTTCTTGCTCTGCCTCTATGTAACCTTTATGTGAGTGGGTCTCCTCAGATATGGTCAATGCTAGTCAGATTTTCCCAGTCTAGTGAGGCCCAGGTCTCATTGGGAGGGTATGGAATTTTCCTGAGAATGAGACCCTCCTAAGAGGCCTTTAGAATTGGTGCTTTTCCTCTCCTGTCCAGCAGGCTGGCCAGCCTGCAGCTCCCCCACCAGTGTAAGGAGGTATGTAGACTTTAGTCCTCCTGGTGACAATGATCCTGTCAGGGGCATGGCTGACTGAAGCCAGAATCTGAATTCCAGCCCCTGGGGTCTGAGTTCCCAAAAGGAGGACTGCCAGTTGAGCTGGACCTCCCTCCAGTCTCCCAATCCTCAGAACTCCAGTTTTCTCTCAGGGGCACTATTCCCTTCTCCCCTCTCCTCTTTGGGGCATTTCCAGGTAGATTCCTTGGTCAGCCTGAGTTGCCCATTAAAGACTGGGGTGGAGGCCTTCAGTAGTGAATACAGAACTCAAAGACGCTGTGGGTACTCTGTTTCCCCCCAAGCCCAGCCTAGTCCCTCAACCTGGGCTTTCCAATAGAAAATAACCACATATATTACTTTTAGATTAAAAAAAAATAGAAAAGAAAAACAAGAAAAAGAAAACAGAAAAAAAAAAAAAGAGTCCCTTTTAAAAGTCTTTCCCTAGCCTGGAAGTTTTGTCAGTGTCAGAATAGAGCATTTAAAGATATGCTTTGGGCTATTGTCTGATAATTACTCTCCAACAGCTTCAGTTCCACCTCTGCTGGGGGCTATTGAAATGCAAAAAGATAAGGGATCAGTGAGAAGCCAGAAGGGACAAAACATAGGGGGAAAAAAATGGCTTTTTTGGAGTCTAGGAATGGGTGCCGGCTTTTACGTGCCCCCACTTCTCAGAGCCCAGCCCTTCTTTAGCATCCCCAGCTCGCAAAATTAGTTAATTAATTTGTTAATTAATTCTGCAGTTGAGGCTGGGTTGAGCCCCCCTTCTTGCCCTCAGCAGATTGCTGTTTTTTGGGTTTTTTTTCCCCCCCTTTCAGGGAGCCGGCAGCAAGACAGTCTGTGAGGTCTGGGTGGGGAGGGGCGCCAGACCCCTGGTCCGGGGAACTTACAATGTTCGCTGCAATCTCAGCTTTTCCTCCAATTCCAAACTTGCGTCCGATGTGTGACTGGTTACTAGAGACCCTGAAAACACTGTTTCATATAGTTCTTGGGTAATTGCCAGCTGCTCTAGGGGAGAGACAAAGTTCTGCACCTCACCACTCTGCCATCTTGCCCTGTCTCCCTCATATGATTTTTAATTTTGGGGGGATCCACAGTAATGACCCCATTCTCATTTCTGATTTTGTTTATTTGGGTCTTTTCTCTTTTTGACTTTGTCATCCTAGCTAAGGGTTTGTCAAGCTTGTTGACCTTCTCAAAGAACCAACTTTTGGTTTTATCTATTCTCTCTTTTGTTCTACAGCTCATTTATTTCTTGTTTAATGTCTGTTATGTCTTTTCTACTACTTCTTTAGTGTTGGTTTGCTGATCATTCTTTAGCCTCTTCAGTTGTTAAGTTAGGTCTTCAGTTTTAGCTCTTTCTTCCTTTTTGATGTATGCATTCAGAGGTAAAAATTTCCATTTCATCACCATCATAGGTTCTGATATGTTGTGTTCTTGTCCTCATTCAGCTCTAGATATTTGCTGATTTATCTTTCAATTTCTTCTTTGACCCCTTTGTTGTTTAGGAGTCTGTTGTTTACCCTCCATACATTTGTGAAAGAGCTGGTTCTTTGCTGATTATTGATTTCTAGTTGCATTCCATTATGATCAGAGAATGTGCTTTGAATAATTTTAATCTTTTTAAATTTATTAAGACATATTTTGTGCCCCAGCATATGACCTATACTGGAGAACATTCCATAAGTGTTAAAGGATGCATATTCTGGTAATTTGGGATGTAACAATCTGTATATATGTCTGTTAAGTCTAATTCATTTATCGTGTTTATATTCTCAATTTCCTTATTGGTCTTCTGTCTAGTTGTTCTATCTATAGAAGAGACTGGTGTATTGAAATATCCCACTATCATTTTAGAAATGTCTATTGTTCCCTTCAGTTTAGCCAATGTTTGTCTCATGTACTTTGGGGCTACTTGATTGGGTGCATAAACATTTATGATCCTTATTTCTTTTTGGTGAATTGTCCCTTTTATTAATATATAGTGCCCTCCTTTGTCTTGTATGACATCTTTGCATTTAAAGTCTCTTTTCTTTTCTCCAAAATTAGTATAGATACCCCTGTTTTCTTTTGGTCATGGCTTGTGTGCAATATTTTTTTCCATCCTTTCACTTTCAATCTATTTTTATCACTGGTCTAAGATGAGTCTCTGATAAACAGCATATCAGTGGGTCATAGTTTTCAATCCATTCTGCCAGTCTGTATCTTTTAATTTATCTTTTAATCCATTCACATTAAAATTTATTTGTTAAATGGAGTTCTTGAACCAGCCATCTTATCCTTTGGTTTTTAGTTATCAGACCTATTTTTCCGCCTCTCTTTTTCTCTTTAAGTTACCCTTCTGATACTCTTCAGTTCTGTGACCTTCTCTAGACCTCTCTCTCCTTTCTTTTTCTCTCAACCGCTAGAGCTCCCTTTAGTAGTTCTTATATGGCATGTCTCTTTTTAACAAATTCTCCAGCAATTTTTCCTGTGAAAAATTTAAAATTTCATGCAATTTTGAAGGAAAACTTTTCCAAATAAAGAATTCTTGGCTGGTAATTTTTCTCTTTCAGAATCTTAAATATGTCATACCACTGTCTTCTTGCCTCCATGGTGCCTGTGGAGTAGTCAGTACTTAGGCTTATGTGGTTTCCCTTTTATGTGGTGACTTGCTTCTCTCTTGCTGCTTTCAGGGCTTTCTCCTTCTCTTCAGCATTTGACAATCTGATTAGTATATGTCTTAAAGCGGGTCTATTTGGATTTATTCTATTTGGTGTTCATTGGGCTTCTTTGATTTGCATATTTATATCATTTATGAGGGTTGGGAAGTTTTCCCCAATTATGTCTCCAAACACACTTCCTAGCCCTTTACTCTTCTCTTTTCCTTCTGGGAAACCAATGATTCTTATATGCACTTCATATTGTCCTTTATTTCCCTGAGTTCCATTTCAATTTTTTATTTTTTTTATTTTTTTCACCATTTGTTTTTTGTGCATTCACATTCAATTACCATGTCTGTTAATTCACTTATTTTTTCTTCTGCCTTTTCAAATCTGCTGTTGTGTGTCTGTAGTATATTTTTAATTTGATCTATAGTAACTTTTATTTCCATAAGATATGCTCTTTTTTCATTACTCTTTCAAATTCTTCTTTATGTTCATCTAAAGTCTTCTTGATGTTTTTTTATGTCTTTAGCCAACCCATTGAAGTCATTTTGGAGATTTCTGTATATATACTTTTTTGATTAAATGCTCCAAAATCTGAGTCTCCTCTGGTTTTATAATTTGGTCATTTGGCTTGTCCATATATACCTGTGTTTTCATGTGTTTTATAATTTTCTGTTGGCTTTCTCACATTTGCTTATTTTGATAATGTTATTTTGGGATATGCAGGATTATTTCAACATTTATCCATAATTTGGCAGAGCTACAGTTTTCTGGAGTGCACTTTTCCTGTCTTCCCATCAGATGGCACTCTTGAGCCACTTCTTACCCTCAATCACCTTTCCACCAACTTCAACTGTGTGTCCTGCAGGTTCCAAACTAAGTGGAAATCCAGAGTGCACCAGTTCTCCATGTACACTGGAGACTGCCAGTACCGTGTGTGTGTGGCAGGGGGATGGGGCTGTGCCATTCAGCAGGGGGTCCACTGTAGGAAACCGTGGGTTCAGTGGTTCCCAGGGCTCCAAGTGGACCACTCCCTGACTGTGGGGCTTTGCATCTCACCCTCCAGATCAAATGTGCCAGTCTCTGTGCACCATGCATCTGCAAGCCTCTGGGATTGGGGTGGGGCTCCTGGCACTTCCATGCAGTGCCCTCACCTCTCCTTGCCTCTCACCTGCGCGCACCATGGGCTTTTGCGGAGAAAGAGTAAATGTGATCAGCACAAGTCCACTGAATCCTGAGTTCTCTCAAAGGAACTCATGATTGCAGGGCTGTGAAGGGTTATCTTGACAGCCAACTGCTGAGATGGGTGCATGGGGAGTATATGGCTGGGCTGGTCTCTCCCGTTTGGTGGCCTCCTCCAGCCACCAGCTTCTGGCAATGTTCCTGAGTGGATAAACTCAACTCTTTCTTTCAGATGCAATTTCTCTCCTTTTTCATCCTAGTCCCAAGTATACATTGTAAAGGTCCCTCTTCAGTCAGCCACACTGTGGAACCACTTTTGTTGGGCACTTTCTGCCCATTATCTGTTTTTTTTCCACAGAGGAGAAGTTTGATCTGCCTCTCCTAATCCACCATCTTCCTAGAAGTCCACTAGGGCTTCTTAAACACAGAAATAACAATGTGATTTTATTGAAGTTGACCATAGAATCAAGAAATGTCAGATTCATGCAATTTATGGTTTTCTAAATGATATTTTAATAGTAGTACTCTAACTTTCATATTCCAACAGGTATTGAAGACCAAGAATTCTTAGACTGTTCTAAAATAAAAGACCACACAGAGTCTCTCTCCCTCCCTCTCTCTCTCTCTCTGTTTCTCTCTCTCGGCCACACACACACACACACACACACACACACACACACACACACCACAGCTCACATGTTTTTGGACCTACAAATGCTTCTGTATGGTGTCTTCTTTATTTTTTGCCAATATGTATTTGATGCCCTAATTCTCTTTTTGTCTGATCCTTTTCTTCCCTGAGACTGCTAATTGAAATTGTTCTCTTTAATTGAAATTATTCTCTTGATTCTGTGTTACTGTGATTACTCCTGCTGACCTAACATTATATGTCCCTTCGCTTATCTACTTTGTTTCTTCTCATCCTTCCCATTGGTATAGATAGCACAAATAATGAATCAAGGGAATAGACATCAATAAAATAAATCATTAATCAGAAAACAAAAATGCCACCATGTGTATAATCAGTTAAATAGAAATGAATAATTAGTACTGAATTTTTGCATGTGTCAGCCTAGGTTTGTTTTAAACCTTTATGACTTCTTTCTTTCTATAACTGACCCTTGCCACTTTTCAGTCAAATAAAAACTCAGAATCATTTTAAAGAATAAAAAAAAAACATGTTTTATCTATATTTTCATCTTTTCCTTTCTTTCATTTCTGAAAAAAAATCAGACCAAAAACAACTCTGTATGGCTGAGCAAGGTAGTGGTTTGTTATGTAGGTGCACTTGCTATGGGTAGCTGAGCAGGGAAGAGGAATGAGGAACCCAACAGTGTGGTAGGAAGTTGGAGTCCAAGATGAATGAGGAGGAATTTTGCACAGAATGTTGACCTTGTGGACATTGTCTCCAAGCCCAGATAGGGAGAGTAGGGTAACCCTGTAGTGGGAAGGACAAGGGTGGATATTGGGGTATTAGACCCTAAATGAAGTGATCAGGGTATTTGTGCAGGGAGAATTGCAGGTACTGGCTACAAAGGGGGATTGGTTGCATTCCGGTGAGTTGTTCAAATAAGTCAATACATTGAGAATAATGGAAACTAATTTTTCTTGTCGCAGGGAAGTAAATTACAAAAAAGGAAATGGAGAAACCTAGAATGAATGGAATGAAACTCTGGTGTTGAATTGGAATTTGACATATGGGTGGCAATCATAATTTTCAATATATTTACATATTTAAGTATAATTGATTACAGGCTCCAGAACAGAGATATACAAAGTAAGGAGCCTGGGTCATTTTATTTTATCAGAAAGTAAGGAATTGCACATAGGATGATTGGGGTACATCAATAAACAACAACAATAAACAAAATTGAAGTAAGCCTGCAGGAACTCCCACTGACCAAATGTGGAAATTTTTGAGCATCAAAATAAATAATAATAGTAAGAGATTATAACCGATTGGATAAAGTAGGCATCCATGAATCGATATAGATGAACATGCAAAGTGGATAGAGAAACTAGATATTTACTAAGTCTCAAATGTTTCCCCCTAAAATATTTAACAATTAGGAAATGAAAAAGTGATGAGGAAGCCATCACCCTTGTCACTGCTTAGGTCTGACAAATACCATCTGTATCAAGTGATTAAAGTTATCATCTCCATTAATAGGACAAATCCTATAGTTTGACACCTGATATGATGGAATGAGGACATAGCCACATTTCTTTGATAAACCTAATGAATATTTATAGCTTTAATCTAATCATAAGAAAACATAAAACAATCCCCAATTGAGGAATATCTCATAAAATGACTGTCTCCCAGAGATGCTTATTTAATTAGTCTAGAGTAGGAGATCAACAAGTATATTTTTAAAAACTCTCACATTATTCCAGTGAGCAGTCAAGACTGAGAATCATTGTTCAAACAAACCCTAAAAAATGATGTTATGTCTTCTTTTTGTACTAAAGTTATATAATTTCCCTCAATTTTTCATAGGTAAAGACCTATATTCTTGGAGTTGAATCCACAGACAGGTTATTTGAGTTTAGCCAGGTTTCTCCCAGGAATCGATACCAAATGTCAAGGGTTCTGTCTGTTTCTGTTACTTTTTCTGTTCAGATGGTGAATTATAGTGACTGGTTTATCAAAATTACTTAAATCTATCTGTACTCCAGTATATGACAATTTGTTTGAAATCTCCAACTCTCCTCCACTATCATCTTTTGTCACCATTGGGATAGTCTGCTTCAACAATTCTCTCTCCACTCTTTTGAAATTTCTGTAATCTTTAAGTTTTCAGTCATTTGGTAAGTGAAGTTTGCTCTAAAAAATTTCCTGTTCTTTTTTTTGGAAATGTTTGGGTGCAATTTTTATAACAATTTAACCTTTGTCTTATATTATTTGCAAAGTTAAATTGACAAGGTAGGGTTTGGGGGCAGACATATTAACAACATACATGCTACATTATGCAAAGCACCTATTTATTACAATATTAATTGATTAGAAAATAGGAATTGTTGTGTTAGGCATTTTACATGCTAATATGATAGATTGTTACTTATATGTAGGCATTTTCCTGGATAGTATTTGTATTTTATATTTTGAAACATTGTTATATTTTAATTAATATGCATACATTATATATTTATCTACCTTAAAAGGAAAAAAAAAAAAAAACAAGGTCCTGGTTACTGTTTTCATAGAAAGTATCTGAATTATTAGGACCTGATAAATGACATGAATCAGAAGTTGCTGGTATTTGTAAAATTATGAGAATTGACTAATTAGAATTACAGAAAAGTGTTTGGATTCCGATTTAATATGTGTAATTTGTGATGTATAGCTGAAATCATACTCAATGTTTAAACAGATTTGTACCATTTAAAATATGAATAATTATATTTACATCTTTAATTTATTAAAATTATAAGAACTAGTTAATTACACGGAAGACTGTTTGCTAAACTATTCCAAAAATAAACAAAAAATCATATACATTAAATTTATATGTACAATTTAATATGCTTATGAGTATTTAAGCAATTAAGCCTCTTATGAAAAATGAGCATTAGGTTTTTTGAATTTGACTTACAGTTTTTAACTTATAAATAAAAAAGAATATTTGGAAGCCAGACGTGAAAGTTTTAAGAAACACTGGGTATTGAAATTGTAACTCTGATGTATTAAATGGTACTGCTTAAAATCAAAGCAAATGGTGAATAATAGTTTTAAGAGAAAAAGCTTCCCTCAGACTTATTAAAAAACTGCCTGCTGGGCATGTCATGGACAGGACATGCTCAGTGGCCCTTTACCAGCTCTCATCTACTATTGCCTCCTTTTCTACTGTGCAATGATGAAGTTTCTGCCTGTTTCCATTCCACAACCTGGAGGAGATGTCAGGCCTAACGAAAACCCTGACAAGACCTTAAACCCTGAAACTGGGAAAAAGGAGCCCCAGATGCTTATCAGGGCAGGAAACACTCAGTAGAAGGGCTCTGTCCTTCTGAGGTAGATAAATACCCACTTCAGGCAGTACACACTTGTCTCTCATCTCTGACACAAAGTGGGGCATGTGAAGCTGCCGCTTACCAGAGCAGTTGGCCTCCCCGGGAAACTAGCCATGTTAAGATCTCTTCCCTGCTTTTTTTGGACCATTTGTGCTGTATAAGTTTTAAAGCTTTCATCTGCTGACAGTTTCTGTTGTGCCTGAGCTTTTCTTCCCACAATGCACCATATCACAATCTGCTCCACACTGCCCGTGAAAAGTGGTAAGACAGGATTGTCATTTTATCACTATGGCAGCTAAAATGGAAACACATCAAAAGTTGGCTTTGTAATCATCTTGGCAAGAGTTGATGGTGAGTTGGACCAGAGTTCAAGTGCTTGGGAGTATAATGAGAACGGAATGCACCTAAATGAGGTCATTGCAAAACATAACAATTTCAATGATAGAGGAGGGATTTCAGAAAAAGACAAAAATGAATACTCATATGCAGGAGCAGAAACACAGGATCATGCATGAGGATAAAGAAAGATATATTTTGAGAAGGAGGAAATGGTCAGCACTTTAAAATAGTGGTGAGGTCAAGTAAGAAACAGAAAAGAAGAAACCATTAAATTTTTATCCAAACTGTAATCACTCTATAAAATGAATCATCTATAAATACAAGATAAACTAAACACCTGAAAATATTATTTATGCAAAGGATTTTTAGTTTTAGGACAATGTGATAATTTTCACAGGCTACTTTCCTTTTTTTTTTTTTCCTTCAGCTTAGATTTTATACTTATCTTTATATCTTATTTCCTTCACAACCTAAAACAGGCATTTATTAATTGCATGGTCTGGGGAAAGTCAGAAAATCTCTCTAATATCACTTACTTCATTATAACAGGAAATTTGTTTTTCTTATTCCTTTGTTTAGTTTTGTTTGAAATGTTTTTTTTTTATTTTATTTTTTGATAAATAAAGTTTTTAATAGAAAAGGAGATTGAACACTTTTGTTTCCTTCAAAATTCAGGATCTGTAAATTTTAGTATCTGAATAACTTACTTATCTGTAAGATATATAAATCCCATGTTTGTCTATGAATTTTAGACATGCCTCAATCTTTCATGAATGGTTGTGATAATTACTTTTTTATTTTTGTATTTTTCACATAGAACTATGATGAAACTTGCTTTTCATTTATAAATGTCTTGCAGACATACATCAACTGCATTGAACAATCCTGGCTGCCATCTGGGGCTTCCTGTTCTCCGCTTCCTTTAACCAATAAATTCTGCCCACACCTGCTTTCTTGGCTGTTTGCACCAATGTATACAGATAATGCAGGATTCTCACCTAGCAACACTGCACCTGTGTATGGGAGAGGTGACCACTCACGCTATAAGAGGTCTTAGGATGCCATTGGCATTTTTCAAGTACGTCAGTTCCTAGTTACAGAACTGCTGACCAAAAGCAAAAACTTTACAGTGTACTATTTCAGTATTAAAGAATTGAAGAAACAGGCATCAAAGGGACATAAATTTGAGAGCCAGAAACTTTCAGTTCAAAAAGAGGTTTCTCAATACTTTCAGTAGAATAGAAAAATAATCTTTTAAAAGCCCTTCTCTATAAGCTGTTATGCAACACCACACCATACAATCTACTAAGACTCAGGTCACTACATTCATTTCATCATCCATCTTCTCTTTATCACTTTACTGACTTTCTCCTTTCAAATGTCTTAAATATTGAATTTCAATTTCCACCTTAAAGACACATTTCTCATAATTATGTCCAAACAGTTACATAATGGTTGTTTGGGAAGAATTCATTATCGTTCATTATTGAATACACAAGGTAGGTGCAAGCACTTTTGGATCAGAGGAGGTCTGTTGAGGGATTTCCTGCCATAGTTTCTTTGGGGAGATTTTCTACGTAGAAAACATCACTGGATAGCATGTTTTGATATGACATTTTTAAAAAGTTCCCATTATTTTCATGCAATTTCTTTGCATGCCATTAAGCAAAAGTGAGCTGTATTTTATAGAATGCATCATGCTCAAATCACAAAAAAATAGATGATAAGTGGCTTGGAAAAGGAGAAATGCAAGTAGGTTTACTCTTAATTTTTAAGAAAAATGTGTTCTGCTCTGTTGAAAAAGGCACATTACATAGTGCATAATCAGGTATGAGTAATATAAGAACTGGGAGTTGGGTTTTGACAGAAGATTTTGCATTTAATACTTCTTTCTAAAAAAAGGTAATGAAGCAGGAAATAGTCACAAATAATAAGAAGCAGCTGAATCACAATGTCTACTATCCTCTAAACTTTCAACCTCTAGAGAAGAAATATGCAGTCCTTTCAATCTTGTGTAAATATATGTAAAGCAGTCTCCATTTTCATGACAATTTTTCTTATATGACCTTCAAATGTCAAACTTTTCTTTATAACTTTGGATAATGCCTAGTATTTGAGCTTTGACTCACCACTTGATGTTAATTCAGACCTAGCTCCCATAAATGATTCATTCACTCTTGGGTCTGCTAATCTCTTTCCTTTATAAATGGTTCTTAAATGGGCCAGTTAGTTAATTAGAGCTTGGTATTGTTGATATGCCCTAGCAATACATTTCTAAAGCTTATAGGGAATTTAGTGTCAAAGAAAGAAGACCTTTTATCATACAGGGAAATATACATGATCAGTCATTAAATAAAAGAATGTCCTTGATGAAATAAACAGTGATTCTTGTAGCCACAAGCCCGGGTAAGGATGAAGGGAAGCCTATCATTAAGCTTATTTAAATTCAGTTTATTTTAATACTAAGGCTACATTTTACTGAGAAGATGGAAAATTAAATCTCAGTTATGATTGAGGTATTCTGCTTTGGGATTGTAGAAAAATGATAGGTTCCTACTCACATCTCCAAAGTACAGCCACGCATGCTTTTTTGTTCTTAGTGATCTGTCCCAACGGTTACCACTGAGAAATAAATTGTCCCAGACTGAAAGCTTCCATGAGTTTCTGGGGATCTTCTCTTTGTGGGCAATTTATGGGCAAGGGGAGCTTCAGTGATGCTGGGAATCTTCCCAGATCAAGACATCAGTCTGGGTGCTGTTAGAGAAAAAGACATGCAGATCTCTTTCCCCTTCCAAGGCAAAGAAGGACATTTCTCAACTCATACTGCTCTTAATGTCCTCTACCTCTTCCAGCCCCACTTCCTCCAACTCTAAGCAAACCTTATGCATATTGTTCATTATGCTTTGGATTTTTGAAAGGCAGAAACTGCTAAGTGAATCAAGGGTTATTTGTTTTTAACATGGAAATATCCTTGGGGTGAGAGATTATTAAGAGTCTGCCTAGCTGCTTAGACTAGGAGAAAGAAAAATAGTCCAAAAGAAAAGCAAAATATGTCATTCAACAAATTAGATTCAAACAGTAAAGAGGTGAGAGGGGGACCACGTCAATTTTCATTACCTGAACATCACCCTATATGCAAGTTCCCACATCAATAGTCATTTATGTGTGCTTCCTAGAAAAGCAAAGGCACATGACTCTAATTAAAGAAAAAATGTAATCATGTCATTTTTCCATAGGTGAATTAAAAAAATAAATCATTAATGTTTTGAGGGTGATTTATCTTTTCTTCAATCAAGTATAAAAATCTTTAGACAACGATAAAAATTGAGAGTTAAGTGAGGTGGGAACTATATGATCAAAAACTTCCTTAGTGATGTTGATACCTATAATGAATATGATTGAGTGAAGCAAAATTTTAGGGAACTATAAAAACAGAAAAGCATGAAATAAACATGGTCTAAATGAACCGATTTCTATTAATTCTCCCGTAGTTGGTTTTGGGGAAAATATATTGAGGAAATAAGGAAACTTACTTTAAAAAATTGAGAAGTTAAAAATTGTAGTCCTCATATAGCTTACATTTTTGTGGGAGAAGGCAGACAATGAACACATAACAGATAAGGAACATCTGAGAATGCTCTTATTATGAAAATAAAAAGAGAAAGCCTAGTGATTTCTGTAATTTAAGAAGATCGGTGTGGTGGATGTTATTTATCCACGATGGCTAGGGAAATATTTTCTAAAAGCAAACTTTTGAGCAATGATCCAAATGATTAGAAAGATAATTTATGTAAAGACCTTGGAGAAAGGCATTCTAGCTCAAAGTAATGATAAAATAAAATGCACAAACATGGCAAGGAAGAAGCAAGTCTATTTTCCTAGAGCTGCTGTAACAAATTTGCACAAACTTGGTGGCTTAAAACAACAGAAATTTACTTTTTCACGATTCTGGAGGCCAGAAGTTAGAGATCAATATCAATGGGCTGAAATCAAGGAGGCAGTAGGCCACACTCCCTCTGATGGCTCTAGGGGAGAATCTGTTCCTTGCCTCTCCCAGCTTCTAGAGGCTGCCACCATTCCTTAACTTGTGGCCCCATCACTCTGATCTCTGCCTCCCTAGTCACATTGCTTTCTCCCCTTCTGAGATTAAGTTTCCCTGTGCCTCCCTCTTATCTGGACACTGATGATTGCATTTAGGTCCCACCCAGATATTCCAAAATAGTCTCCCAATCCTAAGATCTGTAACTTAATCACATCTGCTTTCCCATATGAGGTTATACCCACAGACTCTGGGAATTAGGGTATGGACATGTCTGTGGGCCTTTATACACCCAGCCACAGCAAGTGTGACTGAACCAGAGGGAATGAATGGGAAGTATTGGGAGCTGAGGCCCAGTGAAGAGACGAGTCAGATTATCTAGTTCTTTTAAATCCTGGTAAGAAAGTTGTATTTTATTCTGATTTCAATAATAAGCTACTGGTAGAACAGTAAGGTTGGTAGAGGCTAATCAAAGGAGAGACATGGTCAAATGTATTATTTGGAAAATTCACTCTAAACTATCAGGTACAAGACTGGTTACAGAATAATTAGCTAGGAATTTGTTGCTGTAGTCTAGATATAAGTTTTTAGTGGCTCACACCAAGTGGATATAGTGCTATGTACTTGGATCTGGAATATATTAGAGTAGAACCTAGCAAATTTATTGAATGACTGTGTGTTAGGTATAAAGGAACAAAATGAAATAAAAACAAACAAACACATATTACTGTTAGATTTTTGTTCAAGCAAGTTGGTAGGTGATGAAGCCTTATACTAAGCAGAAGACTGGTAAGGAATAAGTAGGTTTGTGGGTGGTGATTACAATTTCTGATTTTAGGCATTTAAAATTTGATCTACTTATTATACCTCAAAGCAGAAATTATAAAAAGACATTTGGATTTGAGGGTTTGAACCATATAAGAGAAGTTAGGGTTGACAATAAAGATATGGAGTCATCAGCAACAAAAGAATGGAGAGCAGTTGATAAATTCAAGAGCTAATGAATGGCTGGGTGTAGAAAGCATAGGAAAGGGACAAGTCAAGTGGACATCATGACTTTTGACTTGGGAAATTAGGTGGTTTGGGTACTATTCATTGAAATAGGAAATAATGACGTTATAAAAGAGTTTGTAGCATGGAGGCAAGAAGTTAAGTTCAATTATGGAGAAGTGTTGTTTCATGCACTCTCAGATATCCAAAAGATATAGTGGAAAGGAAAATAAATGTTCCAATCCTCAAAAGAGGAATCAGGGCAGAAAACATATATTTGAAATTTATTATCACCATTTATTCAAAATCATGCTGCTTATAAATGGCAAAAAGAGAGGCTAGAGAATGATTAGATATTATTAGATTTGAGTAATTAAATGTGAAGAGTACAGGAAAGGAAATATACAGGAAGATGATAAGTCATAATAAGAATAGCATTACTCATTATTAATCATAAATACACAATGAGGAATCAATTAAACCTGAGATAAGAAAATCTAATAAGGTCCTAAAGAGACATAGAAGAGTATAGGAAAAATAGAACTAAGCTAACTTTCTCCCTAAGCCTTGTTAAAATACACTTTCATTAAAAAATAAGTAATATATGGATTTCTGATTTATAAAATTACAACTTTTTGAATAAGATTATAAAATGTTCTTTCCTGCTTCTCCACACCACTCTTGTCATTTCTCTTGTTTTGATGGATTTATTTGTCTTTCTGTTCAAATATTTAGAACATCATACTAATATAATCATATATGTTGTAGAGGGATAATTAGATTGGCATGTATTTTTTTTTTCATTAACAATATTAGAATCCAGACAACAGTGAAAAGATATAGTCAAGTTTTTGAAGGAAATAATTGACAACTGCCAACTTAGAATTCTCTACACTACTAAAATTTTCATCAAGACTGGAGTTGAAAACATGCAGTTTTCAGATAAACAAAAACAGAGATTTCACCCCTTCTATGCTTATGACATAGGAAAATCAACCCTGATGGATACTCAGGGATAAACAAGAATTGATGAACACAAAAACTATGAAATATTTCTCTATATAAGCCAATGCTAAAATAAGGGCACAATTGAGAAATTATGGCCCAAGAGTCTCGTGCAGTTCCAAGTATGTAGCAGCTGAGGATGCAATTATCCGAAGGTTGGACTGGCCTGGCAATTAATGCTGGCTACTTATCAGCTGAAAGTCCAACTGGGATTGTTGACCAGGGACTTCTCTAGCATGATGATTTTAGGGTAGTTGTGGCAAACTTTCCCTAGAGCAAGAATTCTGAGATATCCAGAAAGAATCTGCATGGCTTGTTGTCTTAGCCTCAAAGGCCAGAGTCACTTCCACTGCATTCTACTGATTATAAATAAGTCACTTAGGCCAGTCAAGGTTTAAGTGGAGTATACATAGACCAAATCTACTCATTAGAGTGTTGTCAAGATTTTTTCAGATGTGTTTTAAAACTACCACGTAGGCAACCACTCTAAGAAAAGAGAAGAAGGTTATAAACTGAACTAACACAGGATAAAGGCAGCAAGATCAAATGTATTTAACCAATCCAAAAGAAGGCAAGAAAGCAGAAAAATCAAACAGCATAAAATAGGTTGACAAAAAGAAGGAAACAGAATGAAATGGTAAGTTAATCCCCAAATATGTCAATAATGACATTAAATCAAATGGACTAAATGACTCAATTAAAAAACAATGAATTTAAGAATGCCTAATAAAAAACTTACCCAAGAATATGTTGTTTGTATGAGCCACGTCTAAAAATAATCACACAGAAAAGTTGAAAATAAAAAGATTAAATAATATATACATTGAAGCATATAAATAAAAAAAACTGCTATAACTATACTATTGGTCAAACAAGGCTCTAAGGCAAAACGTATTGGTGGAGATAAAAAGGTCTCAGGGAAAAAGAAGCTTCAATTCATAAAAAACATACATAATGTTATGTATCTATGCATCTCATAAATGGTCTCAAAATCAGGAGTGGGCCTAGGTTTCATGGGTTCAGAACTTTACACAATTTATACAATTTGGGGGATACTCTTTAAGAACAAAGATTTCAGATTTATGAATAATGCTAAAATTATGAACATTGTCAATGCAAAAGTTTTATGTATGCAAGAAATGCAGAATTCCACGTTATTCCTAAAACATGATGTATATGCTCTATTATTGAATCTTACTGATAAGTAACAACTTCGATTTTTACTACTTATCAATAAAAAACAAATCCTCAACAGTATTTACATGTCTCATGATTGGAAGCAATTTCCAAAGACTAGGTTTGACTCCATGTATGAAAATTCTTGTTTCTTCTCCACTACCCCTCTACTCGTGCATTCTACAATCTAGTCATATCTCAGTATAGCTTGTATATCAGGAGGCCAAGGTTATGAGCACATTGTGCAGCTGGAGTTGTCTTAAAAGTAATTTTTACCTGAAGATGGCCAGTAAAACTCCACTGAACATTGAAGTAACTGAGAGTCATAAATACACACTAGCCAACTTCCCCAGCTCATTTTCTCTTCAATGTGAAGGGAAGGTAGACAGGGAAGTCATTTTCTCTTCAATGTGAAGGGAAGGTAGACAGGGAAGTCAGAAAAAAGAGGGAAAGGGGAAAAAGGAAGTCGTCTTAAAAGATTTTGCTTGCTGTAAAAAATTCAGAAGCACCTGTCCATGTGAACACAATGCTTGGGCCCCTCCCAAGGCTTTGGAAGGACAGTGTGAGGAGGGGCAGACAGTACTTATAGGAAATCTGCCCTAATTTCCTCAGAGCATTCATGGCAAGTTCAAGAGAACAGTGCAGTATAGGATATGCTTTCATTTCATATCTGGTACCTAGCAAGAGCTAAGGAAACATATGCCAAATAGATGAGCAAAAGAAAAAAAAATACTGATTGAAAGAATGAAATCAAATAAACATTATCCACTTTTGGAGCAACTTACTTTACCTTTCTATTGTGACAGTCTTTTCTTCTTTCCATGTACTTCATGCCACAGTGGTGACAAATTACTCATAGTTTCTCATTCAAGCTTTTAGTTCTTTCCCAGTGTTCCCCACTCTGTCCTTTTCCTTGTTTATCAATCTCATCTCAAAAATCAGCTTCATTATAATTGCCCTCTGTCTAAGGCTCCCAGAGTATATTGCAATTGTTCCAACATCTACTAAATCACAACATAATCAATAGTATGATATTGTAATTATTTGTATACCTCTTATTCCCCCAAGAGTGCAAGGTAATCAAAGTCAGTATGTTGTTTTATTTATCATGGTACATGTAACTCTTTCCACAGGACTTAATAGAGTTCTAAACTAATTATTGGTACTGTGAATAAATAAATGACTTTAGCTGGCTTCGCATGAATCATGTCTTGAAAATCTCTGCCTACCCATTTTAATGAGTAGTCAATTGCAGAAAAGCCTAAGGCGGTAGAAAGAATTAGCAGTGAAGTAAACTATACATAGTTGCCAGAAGGCAAATTCATGTAATTGAATGTGTGTAGCCTTTATATTTAAAAAGTACCTTCCCCTGTTTATATAATTATGTGTTTTTTGACCTTGGAAAGTGAATATAATCACTCTGTTTTTGCCTCTATAAATGAGGTTTTTGTTTGTTTTGCATAGCATAGTTGTGAGATTAACTAAGGTAAGTGAATGTGAAAAATGTCTAATTGGTACATAGGAAGCATTCAAAAGATGTTATTTCAAATTTCTCCAACTTTTATGGGAAGGGGTAGAACTTGGGAGTCTAATGCAACACTAACATTTACGATTGATTTGATCTTAAATAAGTTATATAAAATCTTGAGTCCTTAGATTTTACCACCAACAAAAGAATTTTGACCACATTATAAGGATGATATGGGGATTAAATAAGACAGCACATGTAAAGCACTTGGCAGAATTTCTAACATATAATAGCTCAACAAAAGATTAAACAGTCTGATATTAAATGATGTTAGCAAGAAAATCTTTAGGCTGTTGCTCCAAAGACTAAGAACAATTGAGTAGCTGCCTAGTACTACTAAATCCTAAAGTATTTAGTGATAAACTAACTGATACGGGACACACTGGATAGTTTAGAGCTGGTTTGGTCAGTGTTAGCCCATTACCTACGTACAAAACATTTAAGAGTTCAGGCTGAACATACCGAGAAGAGGATTTTATTCCAGAGGCTTTCAGTGTGCCTGCACTACTTTCCAGTATTTGGAGGTGCAGAAAACAGCAATGGGTTCTTAATACCACACATTAAGTCAAGGTGGAGAGCATGGAAGAGACTGTTTAGAGAGCCTGACAACGGTGACCTGTAGATTGAGGAGTTCAGTGAAACTGTACCAGACTCTCACTCAGAAAGACTGAAAGTGAGAGGCCAGGGGTAGAGTTTCTCTTCTTGATGAGAGAATAAAGATTAAACTTCATTGGGAGTGTACTTCAAGGGAGTACATATCTGGTGGCTAGCAAGTAGTCAGGAAAAATATGCCAAATGAGGAAAAGAAAAAAAAATACTGATTGAAAGAATGAAAACAAATAAACATGATCCAATTTTAGAGTGACTTACTTTATCTCTCTATTGTGACAGTCTTTTCTTCTTTATGGTTTGTTTTAGAACCTCAATCCCCTCTGCATCTTGTTTTCATGTGTTTATTGACACATCTCCAGCTTTCTCTAAGGTTGGGGTGCCTCGTTCTCCCTTTATACTTCCAGTTTTTATCGGTAGTGGTGGAGGTGGTTATGTGTGTGTGTGTTCACGCACACGTATGTTTGAGTATATGTGTGCTTGCACTTTTTTTCTGGTAAAGGGTCTTACCCATTTCATTGAGTTACTGATCTTTGGCTATTATATGGGGTTAAATATGTGATAACTGCTTAAATCTTTGTGTGGCATAAAATTATCCAAACAGCCCTGGGTACTAGCGGATGTTTAAAATGGTTCATCTGACCCACAGGAAGATGGTGTTAATTATAAAACATGAGTCATATAGCTATTCCTAGTCCCTTTATTTCCTTTTACAGTGCATAACACTGCTGGGGCATGTCTCAGAAAAAGAATCATCATTGTCTATAATTAGACACTTAATATACTGACTCATGAAAAGTTTTTGGATGCCCAAGACATCAATGAGTCAATTAAATTTTCAATCTTTATAACTGCTACTAAAACAATACTGCCGAGAGTCATCACTGTTAATTAATTGCAAAGCATAATTATTAGAAGGAAAAGCTTATATTTCTATTTGATTTCTAACTGTACATAGGACAATTGTCACTGAGAGTTCATTCAGCTGGATGTTTGGGACATGTGTGCTGCCTTTTTACAGCTTCTCCAGACAGAAAATCTTTTTGTATCTACTTATTCTCTATAGCTAGACAACACAGAGGAAAATTTAAGCTGGCAGCCCTTCTGAACTTTCTTCCTCGCTTGTGCCGTAATGAAATGATTTATCTTAGTGGAATCTATAACACTAGGAGTTTCATTTCCCATAAGTAAGTCTTTCAGAATGAAATTGTTTTTATTTTGCTTTCAGGTTCCAAATTTTCTATATCAAGAAATTTGCCAAGACAAATTTCAGAAAAGATTGTAAATCTCTACCATATTGTCTCCATCTCCCAAACTGATGACAATTGCATTCTTTTACATCATCCAATTCTCGTCTGTATTGAAATGCCCTGCTACTGACTCTGTAATGGTAAATGAAGCTTGTAGAAAACTCCATCCTGAGAGCCATGTTCTTTTGTAAATGTGATAATTGCTCACATTTGACTACTGATTCATTTGGCTTTCATATAGATAATTAAGAACCACAGAACTGTGGTAATCACCTAATCACATGGTATCCTGAACATTTACAATATCCTGTTTAAAGGCTACCAGTTACATTAAATACATTTAGCAAAAGCTTTTTTAAAATAAAAAAGAGATTACTTTTTCAGTTACCTTGAAAGTTTAAGGCAACTACTATATTGTCCCTTGGTCAAATATTATAGCAAGTGATAATGTGGCAGAGTTTTAATTAATTAATAATACAGTTGTGTTTCCTTTTACTATAATATGTATGGAAATTTCCTCAGGTTGTTCATGAAGAAAATACAGTATTTAAGACATAGGTCTTTATTAGATGTCTTATAAGGGAGCCTTTTTTTTTAATCAGACAAATGTTTGTTTAAAATGTCTGCTTGAAGAAAAAGAAAGGAAAGTTTTGAATTTGAAGGGATAAAAAGATCAAATAGTTAAATTGTATTGGCAACATTACTATTCGTAGAGTCTATTTGATTAGTTGGTTAAATTGGTTTTGACAATGTTTCAATTTTCATTTATAATTTGAATTATATTAATGTTTTACATTTGTATGAAACAATACTTGCAGACATCAGCATTTCCCTGTATCCATAAATTAGTAATATTATATTTATTCCAAAAATCTTGAATCTCCATTAGAAGAGGCAAATGGAGAGGAATAAAAAGATGATTTACTAACCATTTTTCAAACCCTTAACTTGCCAAAAGAACCCTGATTATTTTTCTTCTAATTTCTTTTTCAGACATAAGGAGAAAAACAGTAAGCTCAGCGAAAAGGGCTTCCTCCAACAGCTCTAGGGGATAACTTTGATGACTTTCAATCAATTGTAATTCCAGTCCCTTTGGCTGTGTTGGTTTATGGCTAGAAGACCAAAATCTGTCCACTGAATCATCAGAAGACATAAGGGTTCTGAGAAAGTTTACCTAACACATTAAATTAACAGTGTAGACAGACACTCAAGCAGAAGACTCTGCTTCCTTCAGGCTGTGAATGCTGTCACATGAAGCTGTCACAGGCTGTGGCAGCTGTATGGGGACAATGCCACTGTTGGTTAAACCAAAACAATCACAGGAATCGAATTTCAAATTCTGCCATCATGACCTACTGAATCAAATATTCTGCAACTGCCTTATTCCAGAACTTTTTTTCTGTGAGATAATCAACAACCTTAACATACTTCCAGATGAGTATTCTGTTCCTTGCAGACAAAAATAATACTCAAGAAGTAAGAAATATGGGAAGATTGGACACAGTCTCTGGCTTACTGAGCAATTTCCCCATTATGGTCCTGGCCTCTCTCTCACTCTGTGAGAGTGAGTGACTTATCTGATTGATATACTTTATAAAAATAACTTTTTTTTTTTGTTAATGGATCTTTGAGATGAATAAAGATTAAAATTACATGCATTAATTCAAAAGCTATTTGAATTAATTCCATCTTCTTTCCCTTGGAAGTTAATATGCTACATAGGAAGAATGTCCCTCTCCATCCTGGGGAGGTGAATCTGCCTAATCTTGGCACAGTGTCAGGAAGAGCTTTTAGGTTCTTATCCTCCAACTTTCCACTGCCAGTTGGTATGAGATGATATTTTAGTCTCCATCTACTACTCTTTCTTTCATCTCTCAATTAGCTCAGAACCTGAGTGGGAAAAAGGAGTGTTTTTATCAGTGTCTTTCCAGAGGCCTTAACAATTGGGTGAGTTAGTGATTTAAACTGAGCTAAACTTTTTCAGTTAAATTTTTCCTCATATGCGATATACTTGAAGCATAAATACAGATTTTTTTTAAACTGATAACATTTTCAAGACAAAACAAAACAGTTTCTTTCCAATATCAAAACACTCATCCAAGTTCAAGTGTGTAAATGAATATCTCCTATTGATCTGGCTTGATTTTTCAGATTCATTTCAGTGTCTTCCCTCTCCATCATCTTCTCTATATACCACAAATTACTGTTTCTCTTATCTGAAAAATGATCCTTGAAGATTTCCTTCTCCTTTGCCACCTCAATTATTTTTCTCTATTTTTATCATATGAACCATGGCAACTAATTCCTCTATTAAAAAAAAGGAAAATTTTTAAAAATGAATTCAGAATCATAAGGCATGAAAACTATTCTTGATTGCGTCAATAACAAATCATATAACTTTGAATATCTAAGGTCCTGATTCTATGTATTTAACACTCTCTCCCGCATCTAATTCTAACTTTCTCTTAGCTGCAAGTGTATGCTGAATAGAATATCTTTATATTACCTGCCATACTTTAATGATTTTTGCCTTAATGATATTTAAGGCCTTTAAGGATATAGGCAATATATTATTTGACTTCGTATTTCCAGCATGTATCACAGTTTTTATCCTATAACAAGTGTTCAAATAGTTTTTGAATTAATGCATGTAATTTTAATCTTTATTCATCTCAAAGATCCATTAACAAAAATAAGATGTAGTACCTGTTCTATTAAATGTTAGCACCACATTCCCAATTATAAGAACCAAGGTTACAATGAACTAAGAACAAAATAGGCATCAGAATTGGGGATATAGTTTACAATCTAAGAAAGAAATGGATTATAAATGAAAGGGTACAGAAATAAATTCTCCTTTGGTCATTCATGGAATCCTTTTTATTCTTACCTATAATGCAAATACCAGGTAGGATATTGAGCTGAGGCTAGAAGCACAGGGTATGTCAAATAAGCCTGTCATAAATCTAAGCCATTGCTCCTAAAGACTGGATATAACAGAATATGTGTGTGAGTGTGTGTGTGTGTGTGTGTGTGTGTGTGTGTGTGTGCAGTCTGAGTTTTCCAATATCTTGAAAATTCTGACATGGTCACTTAGGGTAGGGATCATAAATATTTTATGTTTCCATGGGGCTCTGATGTGCACCAAGGCTTTGGCATTGCTTACCCAGTCAAATAAAGGCTCACATCTAAATTTGCTCCTTCTGGGTAAACAAGGATTGATAATGGCACTAAATCCCAATGAAGGCAATTTCATTTAAAATTTATTATCCCTTGAAACTGTCAGTGATAGATTAAAATTCCAATTAAAAAGTTGGAATCCTGATAATCTCATTTTCATAGTCCTAATTTACCATTTATTGAACAGTACTTTAAAAATTCTGAACTGTTATTGCTACTTTTTTAATACTTCAAAATCAAGTTTCTAGCCCAATCTTATTTTATCATTCTACATCTTTATAGCATAGGACTGAAGACTGCAATATTTGTTGTCAGAAACACCCAAATTCCAAAGATCTCTATCTTTTCCAGGCCTGTGACCTGGGGAAAATTACTTTACCTCTACAAGCCCAAGTTTTCTTATCTATATAATAAGAAAGGATTATAAGATCAGTTATAGGATGGACATCATTCTTAGATGACTTAATATATTCAAGCCCTTTATGTTATATACATAAAGTGTTCATAATTGGTAAATAATATTAATAAAGATATTGATGATTAATCCTTTCCTTTTTATAAATATCTTAAAATCCTTCTGTGCCACTTTACCTATGCAAACCCATTTCCTAAAAATTCCCAACAGGAATCTTAAATTCTAGCCTTTCATGTTTCTTCATTAATCCTTGTAAAGATAAAGAACATGACATTCATTAGGATTTTACCTTTCTTTCTTCCTTTTTTTTTTTTTTTTGTTTTTTTTTGGTAAGCTGCAGTCTCAGCCACAATGACACATCAACGACTGGAATCTTCCAGGTAAATATTTCTTTCTTTCTTCCCTTCTTCCCATCATTCATTTAAACATTTGTTGAGTATCTATTTTGTGCCCGCCTTCCTGTGATTAGCAGTGGAAATAAAACAGGTAGTAGGTGTTACAGTTGCACTTACTTTAATGTGAGAAAATACACACACACACATAAAATTACAAAGATAGAAAGAAGCAGGATGAAGGAGTGGAGAATATTGTCATTGGTGTGTGTAGGTTGTAGGATGCTAACCTTGATACAATGGCCTTGAATAGGCATTCTGAGAACTTAAGGCCGAGAGAGAGGCAGCCATGTAAAATAAGGGAAATGGTGCTTCCAGTGAAGGGAAAAGAACATGCAAAGACAAACTTATAGCAAAATTTGTGACAGAATGAATAAATGAAATAGAAGAAGGCTAGTGTGGGCAAGCAGAAAGAAAGCAGCAGTGGCCAGATCATGTTGAATATTAAGGATTTACAACATCCTTTTAAGATCAAGTTCATTGGAAAGCCATGGATATCTGATATCTGACCTTCCGAATTTTCCCCATAAAAATCTGAAATAATGCTTGTCCAAAATTCACAATTCACATTGGAAGCTTTCTATAATAAATTCACATGTGAATTTCAGCAAAAAACATTCAGATGATGCACATCTGTGTGAGAATATGTATTCTGCTTTGGTGGTATATTTCTTCTATCCTCCCAACTGGAATCAATCTCATCCTAATGATTTTTAAATATGTTTTGCATTATAGCTATCATCTTCCCTATATTAATAAAATGTAAAAATGTCTTCTAAGACCTTGTAAAAGCCAATGAAGAAAGTAGCTGAGCTTAAGAGACGTAGAATGATGAACACATTAGAAAAATCTTGGACAGGATTAAATGCATTAAAAGAAGTTTAGGACAAAAACCTAATCCTGGAAATACACAGTGTCCAATCTGCCATACATGCAATGTTTTCTATGTGAGCCAACGTAAAAGGAAATTGATAAATATGTATTATTGATTAGTGATTAGATGGAAGTTTAGGGTGTTTTCCTGATATTTACGCAAAATTTGTTGGGAATTTAAGATGGTTTGGCATTAAATTATTATTTCTCTCTTTAAATAATGTTACAGAATATAAACCAGCACTACCCTAATTCTAATTATTCAACTAATCAAGGATGTATTTGACTCATGTAATGATGGATGCCTGCATTTCAGAAATAGAATATTCAAGACTGTCTGATGGAATGGGTAAGGAACTGCCAATGGGAGGAATTAAGAAAGATGTTTAGGATTAGTTTGTCTGTGTGTTTGTTTCATTTTATATTTTTTTGAACAAATAGTTAACATTTGCTCAAATTGAGATTTCTGAGGGAAAAATAGTTCAATAGGTGGTTAAGGATCACTTAATTGACACTTTCTCGTTCCACAATTTTGATATACCTTATAGCTACATACTCATGCAAACTAAGATGCCTTCAACCATAAGTTTCATTTTTTACATTATGGTTTTTATGTCAGAAAGATATCAATTTGAATTCCAGGTCTAAAAGCTCAATAGTTCTGTGAATTGAGGAAGTCATTTAACTTTCACTGAAATTTAGCTTCTTTACACGATGTGGCATAATAATAACCACCTTGAAGTTATGTTAGAGGAGAATATATATCAATGTAGCACTCATTCTAATTCCCAACATATATTGTAGAATTGGTTTCCTAGAGAATACCTATGTGTATATGTATATGTATACATATAAATAATCCTTTACCCATATCTATCCTGATCTTACTTATCCTTTTAATTCCGTTTTCTTCAGAAGGGCATTGACACATTCTCTAACTCATAACAATGTGCATATTTTGAGAGTATCTAGTACTTATCTAGATAGCTAAATTTGGCAGTTAGGCATATGTTTCCTTGGACTTTTATTTGCTTGAAACACAAAATCACATACCTATGTTAGGCTGGGACTCAGAGAAGTCAATATTCCCCTATTGCACACACACATTTTGGATATTACTTCTCTTAAAGGAATATTTATATTCTCAAGTGAGCCAAAGAGATGCATTATCTTATCTTCCGCTACATACACAGAAGAAAAGATGGTGAACTGAGATAAAACTCTTTGCCAGCCCAAGGAGAGCTGAGGTAGATAGTACAATTTCTTCTGAGGTCCAAATCTCTGCATTTTATTAGTCAGAATAAAATAAATGAGTCTGTTATTTTCGGATCTAGACTCATGGCAAATATCACAGAGAATTCAAAATGAAAAAGAAAATCAAGGTTAAAAGAAGGAGATAACAAATTGCTAAGAATTTGGAGAAGCCCTGGCATTTCCTACTTACTACTGTATGGTTTGGGGCAAACTCTTAACCTGCCTTCACCTCAGCCTTCATGGAGCATACAGTTTAGGTAAAGAAACAAATGTGTCACATATTGAAAATTGGACTACAAAAGGATGTCACAAATGTATGACATACAGACCTTGCAATTTATCACAGAAAGTTAGAACAGTTTATCACAGAAACTTAGAACAGAGAGTCTTCCTAAGTAGTTTTTATTGACCTTGCAATTTATCACAAAAACTTAAGAACAGCAATTGCTCATAAGTAGTTTTTTATTGTCATTCATAAAGGGAAACAACATACAAACAAAAAGGAAAAACTCCTGGTATCTTACTAAAGCCTTACCGTGGGTAGTTTTGCTTTTCCTCAGAGCCTCTTAATTGGAATAGAAAACAAAAAACTAATGGGTTAAAAAAAAAAAAAAGATCTCTGTTACTTACAAACTTTGTCATGTTTATTTTTCCATGATAACTGGGAATTTTAGAAATGCAAAAAAATAAAAAATAAAAACAATACACACACACAAACCATAGAGATAGGAAAAAGCATTCTGACATCCACAAGAAGACAACTACTGACAACATATTTCTGTTTTTATCCTCCTAGACTTTTTGTTAAGCATATATTTTATTTTGATGTAACCTAAAACATTGTTTGTTTTACATTTCCCCAAGACCATATGAAATTTTAATAAAATCACTTACCATGTTTTCCTATCAATTTATAAGGATAATATCAGTAGTTCATATTAAATTATAATCATTGTAATTTATTTAATAATTCCCATTTTCCAATAAAATGATAAACATCACTGGGTATTTAAGAATTTCAATTAGTAATATATTTCTACAAATGGAATTATAGGATATGCTAATTTTTAACACTTTTGATACATTATGCCAAATTATTTTTCTCAAATATTTTAAAACAATTTTCACTACATACAACATGTTATAATGCCCAACTTACCAGAATTTAGTATTATATTTTAACGAATTTGTGTATTTCATGGCTGAGAATAGCTCATTTTTTTCAATATACATTCATTTGAATACTAGTGAACATCAAAATATTTCCATATTTTAATCAGATATATTTCTCTCATAAATTATTTGGTTGTCTTTTGGTATTATCATGCTTTTCTTATGAATATTAAGGCATTGCTAAACGTAGCTATATTTTCTTATGTTGACATGGTCGTTTTCTTACAACTGACATGACATTTTAAAAAAATTTAAAAAAACTTTTTAATGTTTATGTATTTTTAAAGGGACATCTAGATATTCTTCACTTTTTTGGTCCACCTTTTCAATCTGGTCCGTAACACATCTATTTTAAGGTACATAAAACAATTATTATAAGAACTACTAGCCGACATTTAATCTATAAAATGTAAATTTTTTAAAAATTGTGTTAAAGTATACATGGCTATGCATGTGCTTGTAGTATTATTTAAATGATGCTTTGACATATGCATATATTATGAAACTAAAAGAAACAATAAAGGAAAACTAATCATTTAAAAATCCTTCCTAAGTAAGTTAACTTATTAAATTTTTCTTAGTGAGATTGAAAATTGTTATAACTATAGTAATATGGGGATTGGTAGGAAATTACAATATGCATAATTTTATCAAGATTTACTACTTCTAAGAATTTATGCAACAAAAGAATAGAATACTTTTGAAAACTCTATCTTTACCTGTCATAAAAGACTGGACATGCTTGCAAGTGCTTCAATGCATTATTTTTTATTAAATTAAAAAAATGCTGATCTACAGATGAGTTGAATAAATTATGATGTATCCATATTATGAAACACTAAGCCAGATATTAAAATACATGTGCAGATAAATGTGTGTTAATATAGCAACAAAAACAACAAAAATATCTAACATTTACTTAGTGCTTACTACATAACAAGCACGGTTCCAACCATTTTACTTAACAATTACTGTTTCAAACCTCACAACATCACCTATTATATGTAGGTGATTACAAAAATAAAAAATCAGCATGATCTAAATTTGGTTTATATAAATATGCATAATATAAAATGCACATATTTACAATATAAATATCATATATAAATTTAAATGTAATATAATATTTAAGGGAGAGAAAAGGAAGGAAGGGAGGGGAGGAGAAAAGGGGGGCTGGGAATAGGGAGGGGAAGTGAAAGAGGCATAAATGAATTGTAAAAGTTTTACAAGATATTTGCTAACAATTAACAGTACTGACATATGGATGGTGGAATATATACTGACCTTTAATTTATATTGATGCCTTAGTGGAATTTTGGACAAAGATCCTGTTAAGAGTAGCTGGACCTATTTAAAACTCGTTAGTTTACCATCTGGGTGTGAATAGTTCCAGATATTAAGGGAAGACTGGAAGCATTCACTCAGAGGGACTCTCACCACAGGAGTCATCTTTCCTAACTGCTAGGTCTGATAATTCTTTCAAAAACCAAACAAATGCCTAGGTAGAATTTCCAGTCCCTTAGAGGATGTGGCTAAGTAAGCCTGAAGTTTATATTAAATGCCAGTTATTATATTTTAAGTCTCTACTTCCTGTGATTTTATTTTACCTTGCTCCTAGAGGTTAAGTTCCTTGAGGAAGTTTATTCATCTTTTATGCCCAATAGAACTCTGATATTGGTCTAAACACATACTATATACTTGTTAACTAAATTTATTTCTAGAGCAATAGTTCTCGAAGTGTGGTCCCTAGACCAGCATTATCAGAATTACCTGAAAACTTTTTAGAAATGCAGATTTTTTAGCCTGATGTGACTACAGAATCAGAAACTCTGTGGATTGGGCAGAGCAATCTGTGTTCAACAAGCCCTCCAGGTGATCCAAACCACCCTGAAGTTTGAGAACCCTGTGTTACAGATGCACAGAACTAGGGCCAGGCAGGTGACGTATGAGCGATGCTGCCCAGATGGAAGACAAAAGCATAGTGACAAGCTAGACAGACCGTAGCTCTTCCACCAGTCAGCCCAGCCAGCTAATGCTGAGTGGGAGCAGAGTTGCCAGATGTTCTTAATTATCATTTTTTAAGATAAGACAGCAAAACGAATATTTAGATGGATATTTCCTGAGTTTTGATGTTTGCTGCCAATTCTAATATGTTGGCAGATGAGATAAATCATGCTTGCAAGACAGTTCCGTCCTTTGTGACTTCTAATTAATAAGGGGTTTGGAGGAGGGGAGTGTGATAAAACTTTTATTTCCTGTTTTTTTTTTGTTTTTTTTGTTTTATTTTTTTTTTTCACCTGTAAAGATTCTGGTTACTGGCTTCAAAGGGAAAGAAGGAGAAATTGAAGAATTTGCCTTTATTTTTTCTCTACCTCATGGTGATTTTTATACAGGTTGGAGTAGAGATTAAAATACACTGTGTTCATAAAACTCCTCACTCTGGAAATTTAATTTTAGAGTCTGCACTGTTCTTTGTTCAGTGTTCTGATTATCCTAGGACAGGCCTTGGAGTTTGGCTCATTGACAAATAAGGCAGGGATATCTTTCATAGCATGTCAACCGAGGTCTGTTTTCAGAGCTCTTGCTGCACTGAGCTGTGCTCTCACTGCCATCTGTGACTTGTATATGGGGATTTAAATATGGAGATATGCTGACTGGGACAATTTCCCTTCCATTGACCATCTGCCACAGGTGCTAGCAGCAGCACTCATAGTATTCAATCTTCAGATTAAAGGGTGAATTAGCCGGCACGATTTTCTTACTAAATTCTGTGGTCCGCTATTGGAATATCATTTTCTATTGCTTAACTTAACCTTGATTTTGGAATGTTGTTCGATTATTTAAAGAGAATTCCATTTTTTTTTTAGCACCATTTAAAAATGGGTGTAGAGAGGAATAAAAATAAAACATTTTATTTAATTCTTGATGGTTATAAAGTAGGAATATTTGTAAGAATTCTGAACAGTTTGTCTCCCTTCTTACCCCAGGACTACAGTTTGAGACCTTGAAGATGTATACTGCTAGTTACACTGCTATAAATACTGACTATTGTTGCAAGTGCACAGGATGTAATCATTTTACATAAAGGATAAAGTGAAGGCTACCAACTCAATCTTTAAAAAAATGATTGACATTTTAAACAATATTTAAAATAGAATGGTTCAAATATGACAATTTACTAAAATCAGTTAAATAAATCATACATCTAGCTTTTTATATTAGGTAAAAGACTTTTCATTTTTACTCCAAATAATAAATTCCATTTAGAAATGATTTCAGATTAATAAATTTTAGATAGGAATTATTAATTTTATGTTAAAAATGAGAGTATTAACTTTGGCAGTTTAAGTATTTTACCCAGAGTCACAAACCAAATACATAGCACAGTTAGAATTCACACTCCAGTTAATTATTATTAACCCAAATTATAATAATAAATATAATAATTGCATTTTACTACAGGATAAGTCATACACTACTACACACACATTCCACATGTGTCTGGTAAATTGGAATAACTCTCAAATTTCCTAACTCATGCCCAAATGCATCAACAGACTCAAGAATCTAAGTGCAACTCTGGTATCAAAACTTCTTACCTCATTATAAGGGAAATCAGCCCCCTTTGAATGGTTGAACATTTATCCCTCCCTTTCAAAGCTGAGAAGCCCTATTTTTAACTATTGCACATTACTCTTTTGCTCTTCATAACCTTCAGACTTGATTGTTAGTTTTCTTGTTCCATATTCAGTTGATTTGCTATTGGACATGAGGATGGGGGTGATATTAAAATACTGAACGTGGAACAGGTGAGAAAGTATTTCCTCATTTTAATAGAGCGCTATACTATATTTATAAGAAAATCAAACATTTTGCTTTGAAGACTGACAGCATATCCTGGGGGTTTTTATCTTAGAATAAGTTGTCTCTTTCTATGAACTTTATTGAATTTTTGAAGTTTCTGTCATCCTCTCTACTTCTGTTAACCTGAAATCAAAATGAACTAAGTCCTCAAAAGAATGCTGAGTTCAGTTGGACCGCAAGGAGTGATAAAGTTGGAGAAAGTATGGAGAAAAATTAAAGTAATCTCACCCTAAAAGGTTAAGGAGCATCTTCCAAATCTTTGTTACATTGGGCTTCAGAGCATTGGATTTGTGTAATCTAAGATCAGATGTGAAGCCACAAAGATATTCAACGAGGTTTCAAAGGACCCACACTTCCCATAAGATGAACACTATGCTCTTTAGTAAAAAAAAAAAAAAAAAAGTCAGAAATCAGTGACACCATGGCCTAATGCACTAACTATAATAGACTGATACCTGTTTTCCTGCAACTTTTATATTTTTGGACCAACTTGCATCTGTATACAAAGCAGACAAATAATCTAAATATGTATATTTGAGACTTCTTTTGGTGGCATCCTACTGCAATTTAACTTCAAGAAAAACTATCTCTGTCTTTGCATTTCTCAAATGTATTGGTTCTGACTTAGGCCAAACCTATCTGTAAAAAGGAAGGAACATCTTGGTACAATATAATGTCTTTGGATCAAGTTCACCAACAATGTGACAAGTATTAATTGAGCTGAATCTTTTTTTTATTTCATTTTTATTGAGATCTATTTTTTGAATATTTTCCTTATACCAGAAAAAGTGAAAAAAAGAATAAAAAATAAAAGTTAGAAGGAACACCCAAACCATCCCCCCACCCTATTTTACATTTAGTTTTTTGTAACCATTTTTCTGCTCATCCATCCGTACACCACACACTGGATAATAGGACTGTGATCCATAAGGATTTCACAATCACACTGTCACCCCTTATAAGCTGCATTGCTGTACAACCAATCGTCTTCAAGAGTCAAGGCTACAGGGTTGTAGTTTGATAATTTCAGTTATTTCTAGCTATTTCACTGCACTAAAACCTAAAGAGGGTTGTCTTTATAGTGCAAAAGAATGCCCACCATAGTGACCTCTCGACTCCATTTGGAATCTCTCAGCCACCGAAACTTTGTTTTGTTTATTTCGCATTCCCCTTTTGGTCAAGAAGATATTCTCAATCCCATGGTGTCAGGTCCAAATATATCCCTAAAAGTCATATCCTATGTTTCCAGGGAGATTTACACCCCTGGAAGTAAGATCCCATGTAAGGGGGAGGGCAGTGAGTTCACCTGCTGAGTTGGCTCAGCTGGAGAGGGAAGGCCACATCTGAGCAACAAAGAGGTAATCTGGGGGAGACTCTTAGGCACAATTATAAGCAGGTTTAGACTCTCCTTTGCAGTAATGAGCCTCATATGGGCAAGTATCATGATAGACGGCTCGGCACATCAAACCATCAGTCCTCAATGTATGTGAGAACATCAACAACAATCCAGGTTGAGGAAGCCCAACACCTCTTATTTTCTCCCAACTCCTCAGGGGGGGTCTGCATATATATTTTTATTCTCTGTCCCAATTACTGTGGGATGTGTCCATATTTCATACTAACCTATGCAAACCTACCAGGTCTCACTTTCCATTAAAAGTTCCATGCAATTGTGGTATTTGAACAAATCGTACAAGTTAAATTGTTTAGGAAATATAGCTCTTACAGCAACTAACCATCTCTTCCCTTGGTCTCACATGGAATTTGAGGCTTTAAAATGCCTTCAATATTGTCCTTTACCCTTTGGCCTGATTTTCCCTAGTCCCATCCACTTGTGCTTCATTCATACCTCTAGTTGAAGTCTGAACTCTTTTTCAGCTTTTTTAACAGTTGCTACATGTTCTAATACTGACATGCATATCTGCCAAGTTCTAGCTCTTGAGTTTCAGCTGACACACAGATACCCAAAGTTCCAGGAATCGATCAGGTTATACACAAAGGGATCAGCATCTCAGAATATGGAGATAGCCATTACTATTCAAGAATAGGTGTGACTGCTGTGATCCCACAATAAGCTGTGCTCTAAAGTTCAGTTCTGAGTTTGCACATTGCAGTTAGTCCATGTATGTGAGGCATTAGAATGTTTGCCTTTGTGTCTGGCATAGTTCACTCAAAATGCTGTCTACAGTTTCCATTCACCTCGTTATGTCTCACAGCTTCACTCCTCGCAGTTGCTCAATATTCCATTGCATGCACACACAACAGTTCATCATTCTGTTCCTCATTCGATGAACTCTTAGGCCACCTTAACCCATTGCAAATCATGCACACTGCCTCCATAAATACCAGTGTGTAAGTGTCCATTCATGTCCCTGCTCTCAGATCCTCCAAGTAAATGCCCCTAATGAGGTTTCAGGACCTTGTGGCACCCACATACTTGTGTGAGGAACTACCCCACTGTCCTCCAGAAAGGTCCTACCATTCTACCTCCTAACTGACAGTAAATACATATATCCCTCTTTCCATGTTTTCTCCAGCACTTTTATCCCTGTTTATATATTTCCATACACTTTTATAGAGTTATATTCACAAACCATATAATTATCCACAGTGTACCATCAGTTGTTCATGGTATCATCATACAGTTGTGCATTTATCACCACAGTCATCACTTGAACATATTGATTACAACAAAAATAAATAAAGTTTTGTTTTTTTAATGAATAATAGATAACAAAAAGAAAATAAAATATCATACAATGCAATATAATAGTAGGGTCAGACAACACCACTAGCAAGAATCTCATATCCCTCTCTTATATCGCACTCTCATACACATGTAGCTATGGTATATTGCCTTTGTTACATTTAATGGAAGCATATTACACTGTTACTGTTGAACATAGACTCCAGTTTGCTTTGATTACATTTTTTCCCCAATATCATTCCCTTTCCAACACTCTACATGGTTGACATTCATTTGTTCTTCCACATGCAAGAGCAGTTTCATATTTGTACATTTAGTCACAATCCTTGACCACTCCAGTTTTTGCTAAGATACACAGTTCCAGTCTTTATCTTCTACCTTTACCTCAGGTGTCATTCATGCCCCTAGCCCACCTCTTTCAGCTTTACTCGTGGACATCTTTCTTCAGTGTAGTTACAATATTGTCCTACCATCACACAGTATTATACTATGTATTTCTGGATCTATACAATCAATCTTGCTGAACATTATGTAGTCCTTCAGCATCAAATGCCTGATCTCTACCCTCTACCTATCCCCTGGTAGCCAGGTAGCTTTTAACTCTCAAAGTTTGCTTATTAATGTTAGTTCATACTAGTGAGACCATATAGTATTTTTCTTTTTGTTTCTGGCTAACTTCACTCGACATGATGTCCTCAAAATTTATTCATCTTATTATGTGTTCCATGTCTTTGTTCTGTCTTACAGCTGCATAATATTCCATCATGTGTACATAACACAGTTTGTTTATCCACTTGTCCATTGATGGACATTTGGGTTGTTTCCATCTCTTGGCTATTGTGAATATGCTGCGGCAAACATCAGTTTACAACTGTCCATTCATGTCTTAACTTTCAGTTCATCTGAGTATATACCTAGTAATGGAATAGCTGGATCATGTGGCAAATCTATACTTAGCTTTCTGAGGAACCACACTGTCTTCCAGAGGGGTTGCACCATTCTACATTCCCACCACATCTTCTGCAGTGTTTGAAATTTTCTTTTTTTTTGATAATGGCCATTCTGGTAGGTGTGAGATGATATCTCATTGTGGTTTCGATTTGCATTTCCCTAATAGCCAGTGAAGTTGAGCATTTTGTCATGTTCTTAAGCCATTTGTATTTCCTCTTCAGAGAAATATCCTTCCATCTCTTTTGCCCATTTTTTAATT